>NW_027272757.1:0-206876 GCF_040938485.1 Diadema antillarum
CCCCAAAAAAAAAAAAAAAAGGAAAAGGAGAGAGAAAAAGACAGACAAACAGACAGACAGACAGACAAACTTTCAAAGTTAGTCTGCCTCATCCAAGACTCCTGAAGAACCAAGGTTAGGGCTTGACCTCAAATCTAAGGAATAGAATTCCTGACAGACTGCACAAACTGAACTGAGCACACACACATGTCAGCCCCAAAGTATGCGCATTATATGGGTGGGAGGGGAGAGGGCAAATATCCCAATTGAGAGGAAGAAGCGATATTGGTGTGCAAGACTGAACATGTGTGAAATCATTCAAATCTATTTATTTTATTTATTTATTGAAAGGTTTATTTATTCATATCACATCTCGTAGCCCAAGGGCTAAATTGCGTGTAATATAACATAAAATATGTACATACAAATTCAAACATTCAGACAATTACAGAATAAAGCATTTACACGTGTGATAGAAATAAGTGGGAAAATATCATAATTACAGAAATCAATAAGTTGAGCATTATGCAAGATAAGAACATATTCCGCATTTGTCAAAACAAACAGAATTACACAAAAAATACTGTGACGACTGATTTGCCTCTACTCCATTAAAACTACAAAACATCATACACAAAACATCAGGTTTACATGACTGATAAATAAAAGGTATTTCGAAATGTGATTGCACAACCCCAAATATAATTAAATCACTGTTTTTACATTTCATAACAAAATTTCATTCTGATGGCTGAGTTATCACATATGACTTATATACCCTACATATAGCACTCTCAACCGACCCTTCCAAAGCCCCGTAACCCACATTCTTCTTTAAACATCATCAAAATAACATCAAATTCACAGAAAAATTCGTCTAACTGTACAAAAGTATGGATACAAATTTCATATTTCTCCATTCAGAATTTGCAGAAATATGGGGAAAAGATAACGTTGTGAGAGTGATTCTCAACGTAAGTATCAATACGGAAGAGATGTGGAGTAGAGATACGAGAGGAATAGGGGGAGAAGGAGAGATAAAGATAGGAATAAGTAGATATGTGTATACAATACATATACAGGTGTACACAATACACACAAATACACAGTCATTTGCATGTACACACAACGAACCTTTCCAAGGGGGGGGGGCAGAGTTAAAAAAAATAACATATTTATGTTCTACATATAGCTTTCTCAGTAAAACAAATATCATAAACCACATCTGATTTTAATAGATATTGAAAAAATAGAAAAATAATCGGTAATGAACAGCAACATAATCAGAAAAATAGCCCCATCAAAATAACACAAACATGAGTGAAAAATTTCGCCTGCCGGAGCAGATGGGAAGGACAAGGCAAACTGGATAAAAAAGGGTCCAACCAATATTTTGATGTTTATGTAATACATGCATATATAGGTATAATCATACTGTACATACATACACAGTCATATGCATGTACATAAATGGAGACGTTTGTATGGGGATGCAGAATGAAAAATGACACATTTATATCCTATTTAGCTTTCACAGTAATAAATGCATACATACATATTATCATGGACCGCACACTTTAAAAATTGCAAAAATAAAGAGATACAACAACGTGAAAGGGAAGGTGGCCCCATCAAAATGACAACAGAGTGAATGAAGGCTTTCACCTGATGGTAAAACAGATGGAAAGACCAGGGTAGAATGGGTAAATGAGGGGTCTAGTAAAGATAGAGTAGGAGAAGGAGAGATAAAGAAAGGAATATGTGAATGTGTGTATACACAAATAGGTATGCATATGCGAACACAGCCATAGATGCATGTACAACCTTACTCAGAAGTCCAATAGTGACGTGATCGGGAAAGTTATCCATTAAGAAAATAGCATGATAGAACTCATTTGTATTATGTAATCGGGTAATGATATAAAAATTATAACCTTGATGACATTTTATGAACAAGAAAGAAGTAAAAGGCTGAAGGAGAGAGAGAGAAAAAAAAGTGTAAGGAATGAGTATGAGGGGCGTGTCATCATTCACCACACAGAGACTTATCAGTAATCTTAACCCGGGATAACAATTCAAAATAATTTACATTAATTTAGAATTCAACAGCCTTGTGAGGTAAGGAATTGCACTATTCTCAAAGCGTTTAGTGCGACATCTTTTTTTCCATGTAGCGCTTTGTGTGTCTGAGTTTTCGAGAGGACGCGTTCGACACAAACCATTTCTGGAAGTGAACAGAGTTTGCCGATTTCTGCGCAAATTTCAGAGACAACTCCTCTCGTCTCACTTCTAGGCTGGAGATTTGGGCTGTTTCCAGTGCTACCTCGTAGTTGCAGTGCGGTAGAATGGTCCTCAGTGCCCTCTTCTGGACCCGTTCAAGTACACCTGCCTGTGCGACCGTGAGACCTGAGTGCCACACTGGGCACGCGTATTCCAGAAGCGGTCGAATGAACCCAATATACACAGACACAAGATCATCACTAGGCATGTTAAATGATTTCAACATTCGGAGCATGTGCATGCGACGGTTTGCCCGCGATACCATGGTACGGACATGGCACTCCCACTTGAGATCACTTTGTATCATGACGCCCAGGAGCTTCACTGACGTGACTTCGTTCATCACTTCGTTGCAAAGTGTAAAATCGAAATCTGGGAGGCTTCGTTTCCCGAAGGAAAGCCTCATGACACTGCACTTTTTGGGGTTGAGCCTCACACGATTGTTGTCACACCAATCTTCCAACGAGGTGAGGACATCCTGCATGCGGTTGTATGGGTTGCAACAGCGATCAGGGCACAGTGCGAGCGACATGTCATCCACGTACTTCCATCTGCTGTCAAGATCACCACACAACGCGTCATTGATCAGAGCGAGGAACAATGCAGGACCAAGACGAGTACCCTGTGGGACGCCGGCTGTGACAGGTTGCCATGGTGACAACGCTCCTTGGTATCGGACACGACATCTACGTCTAGTGAGGAACTCACAGATCCATCTGATTATCGATGGGGAAAGCTGTAAGTCCACGAGTTTCCTCACCAAGATTGTGTGGTCGACCCGATCAAATGCGCGGCTGAAATCAGTTGACACAACAGTAATCTCTTGGCCGGCGGTCTCCATGTTCCTGTAGAGGAAGTCCATCAGGTCAACCAGGCAATGCGTAGTGGAATGTCCAGCACGTGCTCCGTATTGCTTTGGGTCAAGTTGAGGAGCTAACTCTGACATAACGCGTCTGTAGACGAACAGCTCAAGGATTTTTGCAAAGTGGTTAGTCAGAGAAATAGGGCGTAGTTTGTCCACAGGTGCTGGTGATTGTTCTTTAGGAACTGGGCACACAATTGCATCCTTCCATTGGTGTGGTACGTAGCAGCTTTCGTATGACGAGTTTAGCACTTCGCACAATGGTTCAGCTAGTTCAACGGAAAAAGTCCGAATAATCCGAGCAGGGATATCGTCTGGCCCACCGGATTTGCCAGGTTTGATTCGCCTCAATTCCCTTTCAACATCCCAGGGTTGAACGTGAGGGATCGGCACAGGTGAGGGAAGAAACGCAGGAAGACTGGAGAGATCAAGTTCGGGGATATCGCCAGCGATATTTGCAAAGTGGCAGTTGACGGCATCGGCTATCCCTGCTTTGTCTGAGGATGAGATGCCCGGCACCGTTATGGTAGTCTCCTTCTTCTCTTGGGAGGTCATAACTTTCAGAAATTTGTACCAGTCAGATGGATTCTCGCGTTTTAGGTTCTGGACGCGATCGCGATAAAACATCACTTTGGCGCTCACGATTTCCCGTTGGACTTTGTTGCGTAATTTTCTCCACTCGTTCTTGTTCTTATGGAAGGCAACTTGTCTCCGCTGAATCAGGGATTTCACGCGTGGAGTAATCCATGGCTTGTCCCTCCCATGCAGTTTGACAATTCTGGTTGGAAAGTAGTCATTCAATCCTTGGGTTAGGGTCTCATAAAAGGCATCACATTTCTGTTGTGTGTCAACACATTCAGCTACATTTGCCCAGTTCTGCTGAGCAATCCATGTGCCGAATCCGCGGATGGAGGAGTCTTTCATAGGTCTGGTCAACCGCTTTGTGACAGCATTAGTCTGGTTGGTGATAGGTGACTTAGACGTCCATACCACTGCGTTATGGTCGCCACCGCGCCCAAGAGGAGATGATATTTGAGGTTCCTTGTACCACTGATAGATATTGGTAATGATCTGATCCAATATAGCGTCTCCACGAGTGGGCTTGTTGACGACTTGGCGCAGTTCTCCAAGGACGAGTGGCGAGATATCAAGTCTATTAAGGTCACCCAATATGATGACTCCGGCGTCGGGATGTTTTGTCTTTATGTCATCCACTGAATCTGTCAGGTATCGGACAAGCTCCTCTGCATTTTCATTTGCCGGTGGTGAATATACGGCTGCCACGAAAATGGACGACACTGTACGAGGCAAGCGTCTTGGGCGGAGTTGTATCCAAACCACCTCATGTTCCGGTGGGACTGATAGGAAACCGATAGAATCTGGCTTAAATTCAGGCTTCGCGTAAATCGCTACTCCTCCGCCTCGTCTGCTATTTCTTGATTTCGTGAAGACAGCATAACCATCTATCGTAAAGGAGTGTTCCGGTTGATCACCTTTGAACCATGTCTCTGTGACGGCGCACAAATCCACATCCAGGTCCTTGATAACAGCCTCGAATTCATCAAGTTTGTTATTCAGTGACCGCGGGTTACACAAGTACACCGACGGGAATGTTAGATCATGCTGACACCGGTTTCGATTTGTCACGACACGTATTAAGGAAGAGCGAAGGCCATGATCATTGTTCGCTGTGGCGATCCTTTGAGGTCTGTCCCGATGTATAACCTTGATTGGTCTCTTTGTGTTCGAGCCGCCACGGCGGCCACGGTATCTAAAGATCCCGCATTCCTTCGCTGCTATATACGCATCATTGGGTAGCCTTGGCTTTGATGCGTTACGTAATAGGTGCAATTGGTCTACTGTGTATCTTATAGGTGTCGGGGGGCCTATTGAAATCGAATGACCCCAGTGCTGGGTGACCATCACTGTTCCTAAACGGCCTGAGTACCGGGAGCTCTCGGGCAGGCTGAACATCAGGCATCCGTATGTAGTTAGCAATGTTAGTGCCGTGATGAGCGGAGACATAGTTTTCCACAAAAGTCGTCAGAAAACAAAATTTTGATGACTTACGTGAAACGACGAGATCTGAGGAACAACACATAACTATAACATCCACAAGTTGCGTATCAGAAAGTTGGATATTAGGTGATAACCAAGACAAATCCAGGACACATTTTGAAGTACGGCTGCAGCTGACACGGCGCCCTCTCAGTATGAGACGGCGCCCTCTCAGTATTTCGGTATGGAACCAATCTACCCATATATGAGGGACATCGCAACATAGAATAACATGGATGGACACATCAAAGCTTATGAGAAGGATCTAATTTTGGGACTCATTCATGCAATCGTTGTTATATTGTCGCTGGGGTGACAAGACCTTGTATCTCAAATTTTGGTGAAAATCACTTTTTTGGATAAATGGTCAGATGATCAGGTGATGTCCTGTCCAAATTCTAGCTGTCTTACCCAAAAAATGAAGCCACTACAGCATGTCAAAGGGAAGGCTCTCCCATTTGATATAGTGCTTTGGCTGCAATGTTTTTTTGCTCTCCTGAACATTTGACATTTTGTAGATGCAAGGTCTTGTCACCCAAGCGACGATACAATGTATATATTCATGCTCAGTTAATAATGTATCATATTATATATTTTCTATCAATATCTGTCACAAAATTGACACTACAAAGGCCTACATATGGAGTTGGAGTCTGGACACCTCAGGGTAAGAAAGGTCCAGTTTACCTTTGGGAGCAGTGATTTTTAAAAATGAAGAGTTTGTTCGCAAAAACCGATAAGTCCATATTTGCCAAATGGAGATATTTGCGATTAAAGGTCAAGAAAAATAAAGAGAATAATAAAAAAATTTTTGCTTCTTTTGACCATAACTTCAAAAATGTACTTATATATGTAGTGACCAATATATCATTTAAAAGGTATCATTTTGTACTTTAGAATGACAGAGACCGAACTTTAAAATCTTCAAAAATGGACTTATTGGTTTTTGCAAACAAACTCTTCAAATGTTCAAGATACACATTTGATGCATTATATGTGTAGGTCTGTTGCATCACAAAACATGCTACCATATGAAATATTTGCAGTAAAGCCTAAGATATAAGGAGATATCAATATTTTTCTCAATAAACCATAACTGTAGACGGTTTAGCCTGGAAGCATTCTTATCATAACTATTGTTCACATTTTGTGTATTTAACAATTCTTAACATCAATTATACAAATTCAAATTCTTACAGTGGTTGTTTCTGTCCCTAACCCACATTTTAGAATTATTTTGAAGCACTAGTGCTGCTTTTTTTTTTCATCTGCAAATGGTAAAAAACCTTCCATCAGACTGACTCTGTAGGGACCCTACAATCACATCTCAACACTTTCCTACGTATCAACTTGTGCTTGTTATTCTTTTCTTTTTGTCCAATGTGGGAGAGAATAACATACTGGCAATAAAAAGAACATCATTACCTTATGACCTAAAACATATGTGAGTATACATGTGGAGAAGTTTAGTAATGTGTTCAAAACCACATACCTTGTACATTTTGTCCTTGTAGGCCCTACAAGATACACTATTACTGGGGTAAATACGTCAGAACATTTTCTGATCAGGGTTCGAAATTGGCGATGGTCCGCTGGCCATTGGCCACCCAAAATCACGTCGGACTAGCTAAAAATCATAAAATTCTGAAGTTGCTAGTCCGTCTGGCTAGCCAAAATATTGCTTCAGTGTTAAAATTGATTCTTGGTAGTCCGCCTGGCTAGTTAAAAAAAAAGTTAAGTGCGACCCCTGCTGATTTCCCTGAAATATGCATAGGCTTGGTAATATCTCTCAAGCAGAGTTTATTTTGTCTGCAGATTTCAGTTAGATGTTTCAAACTTACATGGTATGTTAGTCATAACTACTGTATTCATAAACATTTCCCTTGCCAAGAAGTTTTATCTCAGACACTGATACATGTATTAACTAGAAATGTCGCTACAGCGACTGGTATGCCTCCGCCATAATGCATGGTTCTCCTCTATTAAAATAGGTCTATAGTACAATGTCTTGACAATGTGTGATGACAGTTTCACATAACTGGCAAAATATCAAAATGACAGGTTTGTCACAAATGTGCTGAATGTTCCCTGAACTAGGTTTAACTGGATGAATGACTAAATTGTCAGAGTGCAGGTACAGTATATGGAGATTTGAGGATTTTTACTCAACTTCTGACCCTTTTATATTAACGTTTATGCATTGAGCAATTTACAAGGTACAACGTGTGTATGGAGAAAAAGTGTAATTTCAGTATTAAATGGTAAAATATTAGTATTAAAACCTGGCCTTTGACCCTTCATGTTTAACCTTAAAGTTCCTAAGAGAATCACTGTTAGGTAGAACATGCATAAGTATGTAATAAGTTTCATGATACCTTGAGTTATTTTCGAGATATGGAGGAAGAAGTGAAATTTAGCACTTTCACTTGACCTTTGACCTTTTGGCAAGAAACTTCCCACAGAATATCTATTGGGTAATACATGTATAAATCCTGTTTAAAAAAAAAAAAAACATTTAAGTATTGCATAAATATGAGGGAAAAAGTGCAATTATGAGTTGACCTTACCCTTTAACCCCCTGACCTTTGACCCATGACCCCCAAATTCCCTAGATAATCATTGCCAGTCAGTACATACATATATACTAAGTTCCACGAAGATACCTTGAACCATTTGCTAGATATGTAGAAACACATACAATTTCAACATTTTGACTTGACCTTTGTCCTCATGACCCAAAACTCTCTCTGGAGAATCTTTACTTGGTAGTACATAATATACACTAAGTTTCAAGAAAACACCTTCAGGCATTGCATGGATATGGGGGAAATAGTGAAATTTTGAGCATTTGACCTTGACCTTTCCACCTTTGACCTTGAACATACTGTATGCACCTAAAAGTTGATAGGCACAACTTAACCCACTCATACATACATGCCAAGTTTCATTAGGATACCTCAAACGGTTTTTTAGTTATGCTGTCCAAAAAATTGATTACGGACGGACGGACAGACAACCCAAAAACATAATGCCTCCGGCACCACTACGTGGCGGAGGAATAAAAACTTTTTTCTCCCTCAGATTGTCTTTTCTAAGATATATTCTATATCTTTCTCTATGTGGATATCCTACAATTTAATATTATCATCTTCTGCAATTATTCCTCTATGTGAAGACGGACCAGCTATAATGGTACATTGTAGCTTGTGCTGTACATTGGTAAGGCCTTGCTGTGATGTGTTTGTCCTGTTTTGCTTGGTTTTTTTTATAACTTTTCATATCAATCATAGTCAGTGATGGTTATGCCCCTATTAATTTGTGCTTTTGCTCTGTGTGTAATGAGACAATGAAAAGAAATGTTCATGACTTCTTAACAAAACAATGTACAACGAACAGATGTACAGTGTAGATGGATAGCTAGATACAGAAATAGATAGATAGATAGATAGATAGATAGATAGATAGATAGATAGATCTAGATTGATAGATAGAAAGATAGATAGATCTATAGATAGATAGATAGATCTCAATACATGTAGATACATGTAGGTAGATAGATAGATAGATAGATAGATAGATAGATAGATAGATAGGTAGATAGAGATAAAACCCTACACTTGTGAGAGAAATACAATCATACATGAATATCCCATGTAAGTCCATCAGAATGTGGTCACACATGCTGTATTTGCTCACATGCACACATTAAGTACATGCTGTCAATTCCTTTGAAGGAATCATGTAAGAAGCAACACCAGTGACCACACACTGGCACTGGTCTGCCGGTCCCTGACTGGTAAAAATCACGTCAGACCAGTACCTTCTTCAGGAATGGACCAGAGAAAAAATGGAAAAACTGGGTACAGTTGTACCTGTTGGTCCGACATACAAGTTAGACCGGTAGAAAAAAAAAAAATGGGCAGTACGCAGCCCTATATAAAGCACCTATTTCTGCTCGCACATACATGGTGTACTTCCTTATGAATATTTCAACAAGGTTGGCTGCAAATAAGTTTGTTATTCATAATCAGGCACACTGCACAACTTGAGTACAAGGGGTTTCATACTATTAGAAACACTTATTTGTAGAATATGTTTAGAAACAGGCTTGCTACGCAAGTCATCCTAGGAAGTCTGGGAGCAAACTTCAATTTTGTTCTTACTTCTGTAAGAGTAACACCATTTTATATCATCACAATTTTTGCTCCAAGTTTTATCTTGCAGGGTTTTTTTTCAAATCAAGTTCTGACTGATTCTAAATGCACATGTATAGATTTGGCTTTTCAACAAATTGAACTCCATAGCACAATTTGAGGCAGAGTATAGTTATTAAAGGCTGACCTCACAGTCAGTTCTGCCATGTTGTGCGCAGGTTAAATTGTACTTATCTATGAACATAATCATGCATAAGTATGCATATTAACGTGTCTGTTAGACGGACATGCATGACGCTAGTGACACAGACGTTGTATGAAATGTCACTCGCAGCTCAATATTGGTCACCAGGGAAACTCATTTCAGCTTTATAACTCAGAACATGATGAGAAACCTGGTTCACAACCATGATTACAAAACAAGGATTCTGTTTTTCAATCTGACACTGTCAAACAGCAAACAGGGAGATACTAAGCAGATAAAGGAATACAGAGACAGATGCATTGTAGATTTAGCAGTATGGACCTACAGAAATACACTTTATACTGAAAGTCATCATGTTGAGAATGCAATATCAATTTACGGCGGTGCTTGCAGTCAGCTACTTGGTTTTAAATTTTTGCTGTCCTAGATTCTGCTTCACCAGGACTATCAATACCCTCTCAGGCTACCACTAGTGTACAGATTGTACATGTAGTGGTTAAAATCATTTTTTATTGCCCGCTTTTATAGTTGAGATAGAGAATACTTTACCAGTCATTCACCTCTGTGACGCGTTTAAACTTTCCCTGACAATATGAGGCAGCAGACATTTAGTCTCGACGAGAGTGACATCCAATACTTCCTAATTTTATCCAAATATTAACTTTTTAAAGGTACAGTAAGCTCATCCTGTGTAGGAAAAAAATTTGTCGTCACAAAGCAAAATCTGACTTTCAGCCTTTGAAAGAATAAAATGTGCACAGTAAATGGCATAAAACTTTTACTCCATCAACCTCTATAAACATGCTGCCATTACACTTTTATCTTTTAATACCCCCGGCACATTAGATGAAGGAATTAAGAGGGTATATGTTGACAAAGAATTTTATCTTTTACATTTATATCTTACATGATTTCCTTTGCAAAGCCAGCTACATATTACGTATTTTACTCCATATTAAAGTTGACTTATAAGAAATGGAAGAAATGTTTCTTTAATAAAAATCAAATAATGATCCAAAAAGTTTCAGAATCTGACAGGTCACATGCCTGTACAACATTCAAGGAACAATAATATCATGCAAATGAAATGGTGACGATGTCATCACTGTGAAATTCGCTCATTGATTTTTATGCTATCATGTCATATCATGGTATGTCTTTAGGTTGGTATAAAATGAGCACCCCTACAAACCCTTCACCCCTAGAAGTCATCATTACTGAGTAAGTAATTACTTCTTATAGAATGGGTAGCAAGAATCCTGCGATCTGATTGGTCGAGAACTATGTGTTCATTTTTACTGGCCGCACGCTGAGTCACAGTGGTAAACATGTTATCGCGCACTTAGCAAGAGTACGCGTACTTGTAACAAAGGTTCGCGCACTAAAGCAAGCGTTCGCGCACTCAGCTTGGCCATGCATCCAGTAAAAACTTATGCATGGCTGGCCATGCATCCAGTAAAAACGGTAAGTACGGGTATGCATGCCCTTTACGGAAAGCCAAAAGGAAATGCATCCAGTAATTTTGTCATCGGGTAACACGATAGAAAACTGGGTTTTTGACAAGAAAATTACCCATTCTATAAATCAAATGACGCACATGTCTTTTCGTACATCAGTCGGAATATAGTGTGCATGCGGTAACTATGGAATTTAGCCTAAACCCACTCGGCTTCGCCTCATGGGTTAAGCATTCCATAGTTACCTTATGCACACAATTCCGACTGACGCACTCAGACCTGTGCGTCATTTGTATAATGTGAATGATGTATGTTTTCTTCTTGATCTCATTCCTTAAGAATATAGAAATACAGTGAAGATTTGTTAGGGGATAAAAGAGAGTATAAATACAAACAATGCACAGGTGAGAGTGTCTTGGTGGAGATGCAGCACACTCAAGGGTACTGGTGTAAGGCTACGTTCACATAGAAGTATATTTTTCGGGTATTCGGGGCTCGTTTTTGAGGGCACATGAATAGCTTGAATCGAACGACAGGATTTCCTCACACCGGTTCACATACGAGGGCACTATTCAAAAGTACCGAATAGCTGTGAATAGTATAGCAAAGTGGGAATCGAGCTTGTTCGATTTTCTTGCAGTGTATACCGTCTCTCGTTTATGAAATAATGACAATTTTGGTCTGGATTTGCCCTTTAGCAAAAATAAGCATGTAGACTGACATTCTGATGCAGTTTAGAAATTGTTAATAAGATTTGCTGGGATGTAGGAGGAAGAAATCCTCACTGCATGGGATGGCGAGTTGACGGTGCGGGTGATGGTGTACTCAGTGCCCGAATAGCGAATACCGAATACCGAATACTTCTATGTGAACGCAACCTAACATGCACAACTTGGTGAGTACCCGAGAGTGAGCTGCATCTCAACTAACATCCTGAACTTAGACCTGTGCATCACTTACTTTATAAAATGGTTCTATGAACTAGTCTTCATTTAATGAATTAATGGAAGAATACCAGTCAGCTATTAAAGGTTTTATGACATACAAATGCATGTTGATTTGTGTAGATTCATGATACCCTCAACATCACTTTTGTAGTGAAACAAATATCTAGAAACATTCCACATATTTTGTGATTATTTTTATTTTATTTTTCTTCAGATTACTAGGATACCCTAAAAAAAAAAAAAAAAAAAAAAAAAAAAAAAAAAAAAAAACCTTCAAAACCAAGATTCTGGTTGTGACCTCATCTGTCAATCATTGCTAAAGTACTGATATGATTAACAAAAGACATTGGTATGCACCTTCCCCTCCACTCAGCATAACAAGCATGTTTCTGTGATATTAATGTGACTAACAAAAGACATGGCGAGGGAACATGAAGTTATGCTCAGTCTCGGGGAGGGTGCATTCCAATGTCTTTTGTTAATCATATTAGTACTTTAGCAATGATTGACAGATGAGGTCACAACCAGAATCTTGGTTTGGAAGGTTTTTTGTGGGCGTATCCAAGTAATCTGAAGAAAAATAGAAGAAAAATGATTTTAGAATATATGGATTGTTTCTAGATATTCATTTCACCCCAAAAGTGATGTTGAGGGTATCATGAATCAACATTAATCAATCAGAAAGTGGAAATATTTGATGTTTTTACAAGTATGATAAATTAATCATATTCAGCATTCTATAAATAAGGAAGTCATCTGCATAATCTCATAATGTATTCCTGCAAGATGGATCCAGTGTGTAAATATGAACAACAATCTGATGCATGGTTCTATCACTGAGGGACTGTGATGGATGGTTTTCAATGTGTGCATTAACTGAGCAAATACTCCTGAAACAAACTACAATCTTTTGTGTAATCAAGTCAAATATGATACTCAACATCACACAGTGATCATTACAAAGTTAAAGGGCCCCTGAAATCCAAATGCACGTTGATTTGTGTTGATTTATGATACCCTCAACATCACTTTTGCGGTGAAATGAATATCTATAGAAATATTCATCAACGAGTTCGTCGGGGGTTTTCACCGACGAATTTGCTATCAGCCAATCAGACGCAAGGATTTACACTGACAACTGTTAAAAGCTAATGAAATCCTTGGTCTGATTGGCTGATAGCAAATTCGTCGGTGAAAACTCCGACGAACTCGTTGATGAAACGCCCCCCCATGTATCGTCACTGACAAACGAATCATTTCCCTCATTTCAGTCTTGTTCACTGATGTCCTTTTTTCAGACAGGGCAACTAAAAGGTCCTATCTGGCAATTAAAATAAACGGGCACTCATCTGCTCGCAGTGCCAAGCCCTTCACCCATATGACATTTGCACAGGTGAGAGAAATTTTGTTCATGATTTTGTTGTAATGTCTGTCTAACTGAATGTATCACGGTCGTGATACAAACACATTACGGTCGTCATGTGTTTGACTATTGCTGGTCAAACACACTGAAAGGTTAAAAAGTCAATATTGAATGAAAGCTGTATAAAATGAAATCAGTGTACAGTGTGTATGTAATTATTTGTGTCATACTAGAGACATAAATACATCCAAACTCCATTAATATAATCACAGATATGAGATTTCATTATTACAAGAACTCTACTATTTATAGTCCAATAGAGACAAAAACTATGATCTAAATGACAATTAAAATTTCAGTAATTTCTGTGTGTAAAACATGTAGTAGTGAGCAAAACTAAAGTGGATAAACAACCGTGTAGTACACGAAGTACTAGTATTAAAGGTCCTGTTTACCTTTGGGAACAGTGATTTTAAAAAAATTTCAAGATATGACATTTAATGCATCTACTGTAGTGTACAGTGTAGGTCTGTTGTGCCAACAAACATCCTATCATATAAAAATCTGTACTTTTCTCAATAAACCGTAACTGTACACGGTTTAGTCTGGAAACATTTTTATTATACATACATGTATTGTTCACATTTTGTATATTTAACAATACTCAACATCGATTTTACCAATTCAAATTTTTGCAGTGGTTGTTTCCTTCCTAACTCACATTTTATGACTATTTTCAAGCACTAATGCTGGGTTTTTTATTCATCTTCAAATGGTAAATTATGCCTTTAAGATTGCTTGTGTCTGCAGAGTGTTTTGCAACATTCTGTGGGAGTGCTTGCCGAAAACTGGCTAATGGCGCCTCCACAATGCACACACACACACACACACACACACACACACACACACTTTGCACTGGTAGACAGAAACTACCAGCATCAGGTGTTTGGATTGCAATGTAAACAATAGTAGATACACTCAGCTTAAATCTGAGCAAATCATATTGACTACAAGAGCGTGGTGTGATTTTTCAGGCAGGCAAAATCTTTTATTTATTTCTCTCTTTTTTGGCTTTGTATCTTATGGCAAAAAAAAAAGAAATATTACAGACACAGAATGTACAGGTACTGGGTAGTGTGAGACATACACACACACAAAAAAAAAAATCAAAAGCTATCCTTTTTTGCTATCAAATTCATTTTATGCCCGACTAGAAATTTGCCTCTGGCTTGTGACTCAAATAATCAATGCAAAATTACACAATCCTCGAAAGTAATTTCTATTAACCCATTGAGGCCGGATGAGTCTCGAGTATATTCGGGCAGGTGTCTACGGGCAATGCGTGTTATAGCAAAATCAGCCTAGCATGTTATAGCAAAATCAGCCTATCCTCAACGGGTTACAAAAATGGCTACCTGACTCTAGAATGATATTATTCTGTACCTACAGGTATAGGTCCTTTGATATCACCATCAGGACCGCGATCGTAATATTCTCTTGACACTGCTTAAACACATGTTGGTGATGGGACTATTAAAGTTTGGAAACAAATCACAAAATCACAAATTATAACCTGTTGTTGTATACTAAAGCTTAGCTGCAAATATTACTAGAAACCTACATTTAATTACAAGTGGCAATAATTATTTAAAGGGGGAAAAAACCCAAACATATGGTCTGATTGAGTGTATGCTGCAATAAGTTAAACTTATCTTGTTTGAGGGAAATGAGACAATCCATTCAAAGGTTTTGAATTTTTAAAGTTTCAGAGCTGCCATGACTGGCTGAGAAGACTTAGATAGAACAATTCATGGCATCATGCAGGGATGATCAAAGATAAAGAAAATACAAAGAGTTCTAATATAAAATTCATTTCACTATGAAAAGTACATAGTCCCTCCTCTTGACACAGTTGGCAGATGATATAATTTTCCTTTGTTTTCTGAAAGATGTAAGTCCATTACTCTTATAAATGCAAGAAAAATAAAGTTTTGTGGAATTCTTCTTGCATTTCTAAAGTTACATATTGTGCAAAGTTGTTCTGCAGTGACATTTAAAGGGGCTGTACAGTACTGGTTGAGGTGGGGATTCACGTTTTTTTACATTCCTAACTGAGATAATGAGAAACTTCTTATGAAATATAATGTTTATTTGATGAAAATTGGATTTCAAATGGCTGAGATATCCAAAAAAGTGATAATAATAAAAGACTACAGGCTACGCTTTTATAAGGATCTCTTTGTTTCACCTTGTTTTTGGATATCTCAGCCCTTTCAAAACTGATTTTCATCAAATAAACTTTTGATACCCCTTAGAATTGCATGCTCTTTGACATCTCATTGAGTGGTTTCTGAATATCTCGCAAAACTTTAAAAGCTAAATCCTCACCTCGACCAGAACTGTACACACCCTTTAAGAACTGTTTCATAGTGATCTTTTCATCCAGCAATTATATACCAGCCTACACTAGCTACCATATCCTTGTTAGCTTACTCACACAGGGCTAAACACTATCATTTTGCTCTGGTGGCCCATTCTGCATGGCCACCAAAAAAAAAAAAAAAAAAATCAAACAAAACTAGAAATGTCGCTATGGCGACTGGTATGCCTCCGCCATAATGCATGATTCTCCTAATAGGTCTATAGTACATGTGGACAATGTGTGATTACATTTTCACAAAATTGGCAAAATATTAAAATGACATGTTTGTCAAATGTATTGAATAATTACCTTTCTTGACCTATGTTTATTTAAATTGGATGAATAGGAGAGCATGTATTTGGGGATTCAAGAACTTTAACTTGACTTTGACCATTTCATAAGTTTATGCACTGAGTAATTTTCAAGGTATGGAGAAAAAGCGCAATTTCTGTATTGAACAGTAAATTGTTATCATTTTCATCTGGCCTTTGATTTATAAGAGAATCACTGTCAGGCAGAACATACATAAACTCAGCATGTTCTAAGTTTCAAGATAACTCGAGCCACTTCCGAGATATGGAGAAAGAATTAAGTTCAGCACTTTCACTTGATCTTTGACCTTTTGACCTTTGACCTTCTTGGCAAAAAAAAAATCCCAGAGAATCTCTATTGGGTTATACATGCATACATTAAGTTTTTTAAAAAAAAAAGTCCTGCTGGCATTGCATAAATATAAGGAAAATAGTAAAATTTTGAAGTATTGCCCTTGACCCCTGACCTTTGACCCCATGAACCCTGAATTCCCTAGATAACCACTGCCAGTCAGTAGATGCATATATATACTATGTTCCATGAAGATACCTTGAACAATTTCCAAGATACAGAGAAAAAAGTGAAAATTTAACATTTTACTTGACCTTTGACCTCGTGACCCCAAACTTTCACCAGAGAATCTTAATTGGGTAGTACATGTATACACTAAGTTTCCAGAAAATATCTTCAGGCATTGCATAGATATGGGGGAAATAGTAAAATTTTAAGCATTTGACCTTGACCTTTTGACCTTTGACCTTGAGCATGTGCACCCAAAAGTTGATAGGCACAACTTCACCCCCTAATGCACATACATGCCAAGTTTCATTAGGATACCTCAAAAGGTTTTGGTAGTTACCCTGTCCACAAAATTCATTACGGACGGACGGACGGACGGACAACCCGAAAACATAATGCCTCTGGCACCACTTCGTGGCGGAGGGATAAAAAACTTGGATCTGAAATTCTGGTGGCCCAAAAAGAAATGTAGCAGCCTGAAATTAAAAGGAAATATAACATTTCATTTTGAAATTTACCTGCCTGAATGGGCCACCAAAAGATTATAACCTTTTCTGAAATTTCGTGGACCAACATCAATTTTTCTTGGCCCTGGGCTATACTGCTGATGTCAAGCCCTGGCACGGATGCATGCACACACACGCATTCGGTAAGTGGTGGGATATTTAGAGTTTTGTCTTTGGTTGGCTGTCCCAAAGGAACTCTTACAAATTTCAGGTATAAAAGTATTTAATTGCTTTCACGCATACCGGTAATAATATTTGGTTCCACATTGTAAAAACCGGGGTATATAGGCCTACATGTAAACTCTCGCCAATTTCTGCGCAGAAATTTGTGTTCGTACAGTACTGTGATCTACAATACTGACATCAGGTCATGCAAAATTTGTCAGAAAGAGCAACCTACAAAATTAGTTTGTACACTTTTTTACCTCGAAGTTTGGGGTAAATGCATTTAAACACACAGCCGCACTATAATCATAGTATACGGTAAAAATGGAAAATTTCGCGGTGTTGAAATTTTCGCGCATTTCGCGCAAAACAGAAACTAGTACGCGAATATTTATGCTTGCCAGATGTCCCAGTAGTTGATGGACGTCTGATTCCGTGGAATTAAAAACATGTGAAACTCATCTTACCGAGCCGAGCGCAAAAAATTAGTCGCGCGAAAATATCCACTTTTATAGTAGGGGCCAACCTGTATCAAAGACACACATTTTTATGATCTGACAGGATTCTCATGACAGAAGTAGAGATATTCATAAACAAAAATGTTGGATATCTTTCTTGTGTTCAAGTGTGCAAACCTTAATTGTTAATATTACCCCACCCCACCCCCGCACCATGAGGTATGGACTAAAATTAATAATTTTGACTCCCAAATATGCACATGTACTTATACTCTTACAATTGTATGTTACAGCCCTATCACTGTATGAAGAGTATGATTTCACAATTGCCATACAATGTACATCGTACACACAAATACGACATACTTTTAATATTATATGCCGAGTATTTATGTTAAAGTACTAGTAGCTACTCCATTGTACATTTACAGTAGTCTTCAACTGATCTCATCGACGTACAACAAACAGATCTACTTCTTCTCGGGTTTTAAGTCTGTGAAAATTATGCATGGTAAACAATAATGACTTTACTACTAATCATGCTGTATGTTCTCACAGTATATTGCCGATTGCGCACTGCAGTGCATAGTTCTAGTGATATATGAGAAGTCGATATTTCACGATCATGCGAGCTGCGAGCATGTGCACTTTCTATTCCACGCGAAACACATGGCGATTTTGAACGGGTAAAGAATATACTGTAGTCTATGCATCGCATCGGAGGATCTGGTAAACATATGCATTGGCGACGTCTACTACTGAAAATACATAACGACATTAGCATGTCCGACTGTATATCATTTCATAATACGTGAGGGCCGTTTGAACTGCAGAAATATTGTCGCGTCGTGAGATGAGAAAAATATGTTTCGTGAATTTCCCCCCATTTCTCCAACGCTCGGCTCTGAGTGGTCCGACTTGCTGAGCCTGGTATCTATCTACACGAAGCGCACATGTGTGGCCCCACAACACACAAGCCCCCCCGAAAGCCGGAACAACGTACCCAGGCGACAAACGAATAAATCATACAACGGGCTCTGCCTTTCCACACGTTGAACACTCCCCAATAGAAAAACGGGCGTAATATAAAGCTGCCACTCAACACACGTTCAATATCGCCACTGGATTTCACAACAAAGAAATCTCGCCAACTACGCTGCAAATTCACCGCGATTTCGGCACATATCATAGGAAATAAGTGCATCTACACATTACCAGGCGCTTGGGCAGATTCTATTAACAAGATGGAGCAAATCTGAAGAGAAAATCTACACAAAATTGAAATTGACAGCATAAGAAAGACATTTGAGTGACGTACCTTCGATGTGTCAGTCAGACATCAAAAGCGACGAAGTTAGATTATGGCGGCGGGGCTGCTATACAACAACGCTATGCACTGATTGACATACGTCACGTGAATCATGAATGATGCAGCAGTTCCTCATGTTTAATTAATTTTGGGCGGAGTCTGGACCATCGTATTATTAAAGAGGGATGCTACTCAACATTTTATGTGAATTTAATGATACTTTTTCTACAAATATAAAGTCAATGGAATGCGAGTAACCAAAAGAGTAAAGAAATACAAATACGTATATTGCTGAGGGATATGAATGCAATTAAATTTATATGAATGTAGGAGCGGGTAAATATCACCCTATTTTAGTTTGGAATAATCCTGACGTCATCTTCACCTGAACTCGAGCAGCAGGTGAATTTCGCGGAGAGAACATTATATCCCACCCGCTTGCACCAACACTGGAAAGGAGGGAAAATATGTGCAAACTTTGCTTTTCTTGACTACTTGAATACCAGGGGAGCAAGGGTGGGCGCTTTGGGGGAAAAAAGAAAATAACATAAAACATCAAGAATAAGAACTTACCCTTAAATTCGTGGATTATGAATCCTGAGAGGCAAACAGCTGGCATGGATGGAATCATATTCAGTCCTGCATTTTAGTCTATGATAATATTATAGTTTTCAGTCACACATAGTGCAGTAAAGACATGTTATTTTTGTTAATCTTTGTGCCGTTTGTTGTTACGGCTGGGGCAGGATATCGTGAAATTTCAATTTCTTGGAATCTAGACTTGTTGCTTGATAAACACATGGTGGGTTAAGGGAATGCAAAAAGAATAGTGGAACACGGAAGGATTTTTTTCTAGGCAATGAGGACTACACTAGTATCCACTCATCTTTTCTTCTTCTCTTTTGTTAACTTCTAACGTTTGCGTTGATCCCTATCAGGGCAATTACCCCCACCCCCTCCCGTGGACAATTATTCCCCGGCTAAATGCCGGTCAGTGATACAGTTAGAGTAAATATCAAGGTTAGGGTTAGAGTTTAGGTTAGGGTTAGGATTAGGTTCAGGATTAGGATTGGGGTTAGGGTAAGGGGAAAGATCTGGGGTAAAATTGTCCAGGGGGTAATTATCCTAGAACCAGGTTGATTCCATGTACTGCCCTCTCTCGACAGAATCTCTTACGACAATCGTGATGTCACAGCAGTGGGAAGATAATTGAAGGAAAATAATATAAAGTGGAATTCTCAAATCTTTACATTTTTACGTGAGAAGTACACATTCATTAAAACTTTGCTTTAAAAAAAAAATGCCTTTTTTGACCATAACTTCAAAAATATACCTTTATTGTAGTGACCGATATATCATTTAAAAGATATTATTTTGTACTTTATGACAGAGACCGTACTTCAAAATCTTCAAAAATGGACTTATCGGTTTTTGCGAACAAACTCTTCATATATATGTGAATAAATAAATAAATAAATATATATATATATATATATATATATATATATATATGTATATATATATATATACTACGTGTTTTCCCATCTTTACATGTAAAATATGCACTCTATGAAAATACCACACAAAATGGCAGTCACTGCACTTTTTACATAATTTTCCAGTTACAATGTCGTTTGGTTCGAATAGTTTAATATGTATGTTCGGTGCTTGTTCATTTTTCTCTTACACTTTCAAATCTAATTCATAACCTTATTTTGTATCACAATGATTTTTTTATTTTTTATTTATTTTGGGGGGTAGGCCTAAATGGTATATGTGAATGTGATATTGAAAATAAAATGCGAATCGAATAGAAACATTTAATTGTTGTTAATATGAATGTTATTGTTTTCATTTTTCATTTTTAAAGAATGATATGAAGAGTTTGTTTGCAAAAACCGATAAGTCCACATTTGCCAAATGGAGATATTCGCGATTGAAGTTCAAGAAAAATAAAGAGAATAACAAAAAAATGTTTGCTTCTTTTGACCATAACTTCAAAAATATACCTTTATATATAGTGACCAATATACGCTCATTTAAAAGGTATTATTTTGTACTTTTTGACAGAGATCGTACTTCAAAATCTTCAAAAATGGACTTATCGGTTTTTGCAAACAAACCCTTCATATGAAAGAAAACATTTTCATATACTAGTACATGTACTGTGCAAAAGTATGATTTGATCAGAAAAACTCTACAGACTGGTTTAACAACATCGAACTGTTTTTGTTCATTTTTCAAAATTGTATAATTCGGCCTGCTTATTCATATTATCATTCCTCACACAAATCACTTTTGTCATAAACTTGATATCAAAGATTACTGATCCTGCCAATTTGATATTGCACATTACATTGTTGGTGTTGTTGTTGTTGTTGTTGTTGTTGTTGCTGGTGTTGCTCTTTGTGAATGGGTAGCTTCCAGATTTTTATCCCACTGTTTTAATCTAAAGAGATATATTCAACAAATTATATAAAGCAATATTACATATTTATATATGAGCGTCTTCTTGTTGTTTAATATAACCATGACGCCTTTCAATACTTTCTTCTTCTATGACCAATTAATACCAAACTTTTCTATATATTGCATCAGTATATTTTTTTATTGGTGCACTAGTTATATATATAATATAAATGTGTATTATTATATATATATATATATATATTTATATGTATAATGTATGTATATATATATACTCTATTTATGATAATTTATGTAATTATTTATATACATACATTGTACATATAGAACTAGCGCACAAAAAAAAAACATACAGATGCAATATACAGAAAGTTTGGTATCAATGAGTCTAGAAGAAAAAAGTATTGAAAGGCGTCATGTAAACAACAAGAAGACGCTCATTTGTATATTTTATGATTTTGGTTACGACATGCATATGAGTAGATACAGTGCAAATCGTATAAGAAATAATATTGTAACCTATTACAGGTGTTCAGTAGTCCCTGAAAAAGTTTTACAACAGAAATAAACTTTGGACAAAAATAGTACATCCCAAACAGACAAAATGATGCGGTAATTCTTTATGCACATGAGAAAGTATATTCTTTATTGACTGCCAATACGTTTCATGAGCTTTGTTTTGTTTTGTTTTGTTTGTTTGATTGTTTGTTTTTTGTCGTTCATAATCTGATTCGTCAATCCAACGCAGATTAAAGATATCATAATATCATGGAACCTTATAAAATCTCGAAATCCGTATAGGAGTTTAACCACTCATTTCTCATCCACTTAATCCTCATTTGCATCAAGATCACTTTGTACATGTCTTATTTAGTTCCCATAATTCGTATCTGATCTTTTTGTCACCATGAACACGTCATTATCACTTTGTTCCCTATGACTGTAAAAAAAAAAATAATAATACCTATACAGTCACACAGCTCTGATCTATCATTATTGAACTAGTGACAGATACAAGGGGGAGTGCACCGGGCACGCGCCCCCTGCTTTTTTTTTCTTTTTCTTTTTTTTTGGTTAAAACAAAGAAATAAAAATTTTTGAAAAATATTGATTTTGTAAGGGCATCCCCTCTTTACGGAATTCCCGGATCCGCCCCTGATTGAACATATGATTTTGTTCCATATTCATACAAATTATATTATTATCATTAGGAAGATTGATATAAGTTTGGACCCTATAATGAAGACCTTGTAATCCACAAAGGCACAATGTAGCCTCTTCTTTTGTGAAAAAAAAAAAATACATCAGTGAGAAAATGCACAGCAAAAATGTGATGAATAGTTGAAAACTTGAACGAAACCAACCTGCTTGTTCACTAATACCCCAGAACTTTAAATTAGTCATCAAGAGGAGAATCAATTACAGTATTGCTGACGTAATTTTCAAGATTACTTAGTGATGTAATGCAGAGAGCGATATTTTCAGGGTCATCAACAGATTGAACCCTTGGGGTTGCGGTGAGGGTGTAACCTACCCCCCGCTTTTTTTCTTTTTTTTTGTAATTATTTTTTGTCAACACCCACAGCTAATATGCAGTTTCTTCAGCAAGGCATCAATTACTCTTCAGGTTAAAGCATTAGATTTATTTTTTATTCATTCATTTATCTTTCTTTTTCTTTCTTTTTTAAGAATGAGAACTCTCTCTTTCTTTCTCTTGCATGGGTCAAGTTACTTCTTTCTTCCTTGGTATCTACTGCAGTATCGTCACACTTTTGACTTAAGTTCCGGAGGTGACCCATAGAGCCCTGTAATGATACACAGTAAGAGCACCCATTTTTTTAAAATACTATGTTGTTGTTTTTTTAATGATAATCCAATACTCTTTTGGTTCGCACTCGTCTTTTCGAAGGACTTCAGCTGACCGCGAAGATTCGTAAAATATCACCACCGAGTCTTCCTAATACTGGAACACTAAACTTTCTAGCCTCTACTTTTAGTAGGCCTTATACTCAATAGCACCAGCTGATTTCATTTTACACAATCTGCCGCTTTCGACAAGCAGTGATATCGTGCAATTCCTCTCTTCTTTGTTTGTTGTTTGTTTTGATTATTTATCACCTATGTGTCTAATCATTGATTTATTCTTTGAGTACAAGTACTGTGTCTTGCTTGTTTGTTTGCTATTCTAAATACAATGTACCGTTTGCGCAGGTCTGGACAAGATTTGCATGACTGCAATGTCTAGCGCCAACTAACATTGGAGATTGACCAATTTATCTCGCGAAATGCGATACACTTCAGTCTCGTGCATTGCGATAATCGGTCTTTTCTCCCTATCATAGACAAGCAAGGTACGGAAAGGAAATACTTGTGCTGAGAAGAGTGTTAATTTTTGAAGATTTTCAAAGCCAAACGGAAATTTTAAAAAGATCACGTATTACATTACTTGATCCCCATCATTTAATTGGTTGATGCAGATCCCAAGAATTGTGTTAAAGAGTGTAATTTGCCACCTATTACTGACCGTAGCATGTCCCGTTGTATCACATGGGAAGACTTGCACCATGTGTTATAACCTATGGCCGATGGATGCCACGCGCGGTAATGCCGTACATGAGTAGGCTTACTGCTGCACTACAACAATGCACAATTCATAATGCTATCCTCAGAATTAGGATTTTCTGTGGTATGATGCGCTGTGTGTACGAACTTTAATTTTGGATTTCTGGAACTCTACACTCACTTTATTGGGATTACCTCTAGCAAGAAGGGAGTTATGTTTTCATTGTTTTCGTTGGCGTTTATTTGTCTGTGTGCAAAGTAACTCGAAAAAGGTTGTGGAAGGATTTGACTTTACCCTGAATTTATCTTGAAGTGCCACACCTCCATCTTCACGTAGATTGTAAGTGTGGCAGGGTTTAGGGAGCTTTGTAGCCCATTAGCATGATTAGTAACCCAATTGTTAGACAATTTCTTTTTGAAAGGTGAGGAGTGTCTGTGAACCTGTGATTGGATGACATCTGGGAGTTTGTTCCACTTCCAGCTATCTGGGAATGTCCTACGACTCCTAGACCTAGTTCTAACTCAGTCCGGGAAACCCGCTCATGAGGACCGCTCCCGCGTACGAGGACTGCCCCGCCTCATGAGGACCGCCCCCACGCCTCATGAGGCCCGGGGGGAACGCCTCAGGAGGCCCCCTATTCACTTCTTATTCATCTCTTATCTGACGTATAAATTGTCGCAACTTTGCACGGTGATTTTTTGTTTTTCCGCACCTAGCGGTAATACTTCGGATCAGGCCGCTAGGTGCGGCAGTCTTGCATTGTGCGAACACGCTGGCGCCCGTGTTTTGATGGGCGCTCTGCATCGGTTGATTAAAACTCGATTTTTGAAAAAAAAAAAACAGGATTTTTTCTTCTTTTCATCATGGATAGTGGACATGTGTGTGTAACAAAAAATCACTGTGCAAAGTTGCGACAATTTATACGTCAGATGTGAGATGAATAAGAATTGAATAGGGGGCCTCATGAGGCGTTCCCCCCGGGCCTCATGAGGCGTGGGGGCGGTCCTCATGAGGCGGGGCAGTCCTCGTACGCGGGAGCAGTCCTCATGAGCGGGTTTCTCGGACTGAACTTGTTAGATTTCCTTGACCTTGATATGTTGCTTTCTGGAAGATGGAATTTAAGTTGATGTTGTCTAGATCCTATCTGTGCGATGATGCGGTACGCTTTGAATAAGGTCACCCGTCTTCCTTGAATGAAACTTGCAGGAGCAGGAAAAATTGATGGTACCGGTAATGACACAAGCAAGGAACAGGTGGATGTGATGCGGGAATTTTTATGGATTTTTGAAGGATTTTTTCATCTTTTTGCAGATACGGTCAATGAACTTGAGAGGTCAAACTGTGTGTATTTGAGGTTTGCATAATATTATGCTCTATACTTCAGTTTCAGATTGTACAGGCAGACCAATGAAGGGCATCAAGTAGTGAATATTCCATTTGTACTCGGAAGCAACCTTTTATATGTCAAATTTGAGAAGGTATTTTGAGGGTTGTGCATTTTGCATAGGACACGTAAAGTTTCGTTATGCCGAACATTTAAGGGTAACATGTGCATTCATCCTATTCCATACCTGCCAACTGTTCAGTTTTAATCTGAATATTCAGATTTTTCACTGAAAGAAAATGCATTAATTTTAGTGTGTTCTGATTTTTTTGAAATATCTGTTAATAGTAAAGTATATGGAATTTATGAAAGTTTTGTAACAGATTTTTGAATAACTTTTCTTTGTTCAGATTTATTAAGTCTCAGGATTGGCAGGTATGCTATTCTGTTTGTTTCTTGAGGGAGGGATTTTTATACAGTTTGAGAGCATGGAGAATTGATGATACATTTATTTTGAGTTGCCAGTACTTGTTTTGAGAGAAGCATACTGTAAACGTCAATATTTTCGGGCAATTTTTCGCGCTAAGATGAGCTGCTCAACAACACATTTGCGGGTTCTTGAATTCGCGTTGTGCTATTGTCGACCCATTCACAAGGTGCAGAGAAAATCTTGAAGATATTTTCGTGGTTTTAGAATTCGCGCAAGCCAAAAGTAGCACCAAGTACCAAAAAATAAATGTACCACAAAAACTTCAGCAGTTACAGTAGTCCATTGACATATGGAACCACACAAAAAATGATTTTGTTTCTTGTTTCAATTTTCCAGATGCCTGGAGGAGGTACTACCGTGAAGGACGTTGACCAGCAGGAGTTTGTGGTGGCGCTTGCTGCCTTCTTCAAGAAGTCTGGCAAGATGAAGGTCCCTGAGTGGGTGGACATCGTCAAGACTGGAACACACAAGGAACTGGCCCCGGTAGACCAGGACTGGTTCTACACAAGGGCAGGTATGTGATTCCATCCTCTGCTACTAGTGCCTTGCTGTTAGACTTGAAACTTAGTCTTCTTAGTAAGGGATCCATAATACAGCTAGGCGCTGTAAGTTGCAGTGTTCTTTTTTTTATTGGGGGGGGGGGGGAAGGGGAAGCAACGGACAATGTGAGAGAGATACAATATCCTTGAAATATGTTGTTTTTTTTAACAAAGAACTCAGTGATCCATCTTACCATTGGCAAATGATGGATGACATTTTTCCTGGCAGGTGTATGGTATTACAATTTTTTTTAAAAAAGTGTGAAATGGCATGCTTAATTGATATGCTTTGGAAATGTCGAAGGACTCGGTCGTCGGAATCTGAGCTTTGCTGGTTTGCCCCTCTTTCCTCCGGAACATTGAAACGTTAAGACTGTCCATAGATTCACATTTTAGCAATGATGACAATCAGCTGATGTCATGCTGTAAACATTGTAGATTTCTGCTGCTGTAGATATTCCAAAATATGAATCCATGTGTTTCTGGTTTGTTTTATTTCGTTTTTGTTTTTGTTTTTCATTTGCATCCTTTTCCTCCCATGCATGGCATTAAAAATTGTGGAAGAGGTGTATAACTTGAAAGAATTGAGTTTGTCCCAAGCAAAAATATACACATGTGTGTTCTGCTCAAGTTTCAGTGCCTGCATATTCACATAGTAGACTTGGCAAAAAGGGTTGAAGGGATGCATGTGAAATGTATAGATGAGATGAGATTCAATCTGAACGTATTCACAGTCGCTCTATAAAAACAGTTTCCAAATTGTAGATGAGTTGTAATGTTATGCACATCTTCAACAAGACTGTCTTGATTTGTGTCAAATAAGCTATCTTGTCATGTTCCCTCATGAGAAATTCTCAGAAAGACCATACTTCAAAGGCAAAATATAGAGCTGACTCTAGTAAACACGAAGAACTAAGTCTTAGTAAAACAACGAATGCTGAGAAAACCATGGATTTATGTTTGTGCCTTCCCCAGCTTCTACAGCCCGTCATCTGTACTACCGAGGTGGCGTCGGTGTTAATGCAATTGCAAGGATCTACGGAGGTAAGATCACACTTGGTTTGGGCATGATTCCCATTTCGTAAAGCAGTTCCCACCAATTGCAACTTACAGTAATCACAGTTATCTAAAGACAAACAACAGCTGTGAGTACTAAATGTCTAACATTTTGGTGGCTCAATTACAGGAAATCCTCAAACTTTCCTGACTGACAGATGTTTGACAATGTTAAAATGGATGAAATATCACTGTCAGAGCATAGCAACAACAACAAAAAAAAGCCTGGCCTGATTTGGGTTAAAACAAATTAAACGTTGGATGTCAAAAATTAAGAAATGCATGAGAAAAAGAAAAAAAATGTTAGTAATAGAAAATGTATCCAAAAAACAAAAAAAAAAAGATACTAAAAAAGAAAAAAAGATATTTGAGTGCATGACAGCCATTTGTGCAGTGGTAACCAATTTACAAGCCACTGTGTAGGTACTTACACCACAGACTCCAAATACGGACATATATTTGAGGTATTGCCAAGTATTGCATTGTTAAGAGTGAATGAGACACACAAATCTGTAATCATCACAAAAGCACATCTTACCCTATTCCTAATATGTTAATCCTTTAATATACATGCCAAAATTTGTCTTCATAGAGCCGATTGCTGGGAGGCACCCAACAGAACTCCCAAATTTCCTTGCCCTATTTAGGATAAAAATCAGACAATTAGGCTTTTTATGCCTCCGCAACGAAGTGGCCGGAGGCATTATGTTTTCGGGTCGTCCGTCCGTCCGTCCGTCCGTACGTCCGTACGTCCGTACGTCCGTCCGTCCGTACGTCCGTCCGTACGTCCGTCCGTACGTCCGTCCGTCCCGTTTTGTTTTTGTCGATATCTCAAGAACCGTGTGGTGGTTTTACATCAAACTTGGTATGAGGGTATATCCTTGGGGGATGATACTTTGTGTGGATTTTAAGGTCACAGGGTCAAAGGTCAAAGGTCACTGGTTATTTTGTGAAAAAAAAATTGAAATTTCATGTTTTTCTCCATATCTCGCAAATGGTTCAAGGTATCTTCATGGAACTTAGTATATATGCTTGTACCGATGGGCAGTGATTATCTAGGGAAGTTGGGGTCATGGGTCAAAGGTCAGGGGTCAAAGGTCAAGGTCAACTCCTCAAAATATCACTACTTTCCTTAAAATGCAATATGCCTGAAGGGTTTTTTTTTTTTCAAACTTGATGTATGGCATGTATTACCCAATATATATTTTTGGGGAAGTTTCTTGCCAAAAGGTCAAAGGTCAAAAGGTAAAAGGTCAAGTGAAAGTGCTAAATTGCACTTTTTCCTCCATATCTCGAAAGTAACTCAAGGTATCGTCATGAAACTTACATATTTATACATGTTCAACCTAACAGTGATTCTCTTTGGAACTGTGAGGTCAAAGTTCAAAGGCCAGGTTTAGATAATGCTATTTTCCCATTTGATACTGAAATTATGCTTTTTCTCAATACCTTGAAAATTACTCAATGCATAGACTTATAAAAGGGTCAAAAGTCAAGTAAAAATCATCAGTTCCCCAAATACCTGCACTCTGACATTTTAATCATTCATCCAATTGAACCTAGTTCTAGAAAAAGTGAACATTCAGCACATTTGTGTCAAACCTGTCATTTTAATATTTTGCCAATTGTGTGAAACTGTCATCACACATTGTCAAGACATTGTACTATAGACCTATTAGGAGAACCATGCATTATGGCGGAGGCATATCAGTAGCCGTAGCGATATATCTAGTTTGCTAATGGAATCTCAATCATAGTAATTGTACATTTATCTTATATGTAGTAGTTCAAGACCATTTCTGGAGATGTAAACATGAAATGAGCAATTAATCTTGAGACAACTTGATCATTGATTTCCAATTTGTTATACAATCAGATGTCAATCTGAAGCAATTTCTGTGAACAATTTAGTGAACTGAAGAAAAGTTTGCAACTTTTGTATTACATCTAATTTTGAGCAAACTGTCATTGCACTTGCATTTAATGATGCTGTTCTTTCAGTTGGAATCAACTCAAAAGCAGCATTCATTTGTCCTGAAAATCATGAGAAGTCACTCACTGTATTCCCTCTTCACTGTTGCTGTCCAAAAGGTCGCAAGCGCCGCGGAACCAGGCCGAGCCACTTCAACCGCGGCTCGACGTCTGTGGCCCGGAAGGTGCTGCAGGCCTTGGAGGGCCTCAACATCATCGAGAAAGATACCAACTGTGGCCGCCGTCTCACCAGCCAGGGCCAGCGTGACCTCGACAGGATAGCCGCCCAGGTCAAGTCGAAGCAGAGCAGGAAGTGAAGACCCCATAGGTCCCAGCTTGTCATGTGACCAGCAATGAAGTCATGTGACATCCTCTCCAACAGAATCTTCTCAAACTCACCACACTCACTCCACAATAGAACTCTATCGACAGGACATGGCCTCCACCTTCGTCATGAATTCCCCCAGCCCGCAGGGAGCCGTTTTGCTTTGACCCGCCCTCCACGAACCCGTCTGTTGATTAATGGAGGATCATGCATGTCAAAGGAAATGTGTTGAATAAAATGCATTTTACACCCAGCAGTCAAAGTCAGTCTGAAAATTGCTCTTCTGTTTGGCTCAAAGTCTTAGTTGTTAGTGTTTTTTCTTTTCAAACTTCATACACCTGTAGCTGGAATTGCCTCTTGTAGAGCTGCCTACTGTAAGTTTTCACCAGGTTTAGCTTGTTGTTTTGTCACTCAAAAGGAGAAAGCATCTTTTTCAAATGAAAAATATTCGTTTTTCTGATATGAATCTTTCTCCCGTATTTGGACCAAAATGTGCTTATTTTGGCAAGTTGTTGGGTTTTTTTTTCCTGCCAGAATGCTTTTAGCATGCATCGGTCTGTCCTTTGGATTGAAAAGGTTGGCAGTCCTGCTCGTGCACTGTATATGCCATATATTTTGCCTAGTGTTTATTATAGCGAATCTCACAATTCAGATGGTATTTTCAAATATAAGAAACACACAAAAACATTAACTCTTACCTCGACATGAATGTGACATGCACGCATACATTTCTCTGTTCAGTACTGTGTACTCCCGTTATAACCACACAGTTGTAACGAAATTCCATTTACAACAAAGTAAAAATTCAGGCTGCAACTTTGTCTGCTTTATGTATTTCGTTGTTTATTTGTTTGGTTGTAATGAAATTTTGATATAAACGAAAGAAAACCGCCAGTCCTAAGGGACTTGTTATGATGGGAGTCCACTGTGCTCCACGATCGCAAAATACGGTAAAACAAGGAATGTCTGCATGCATTTTAATTTTGCGAGAGCTAAGTTTCACAAAATTAAAATGCACATGAGAGTTCTTGTCTACACTATACGCAATGAATGTTACAGGCAGCTCGCGGAAATTACATGCCGCAAATAAAGCCGTCGGCTCCAATTCGTGAAAATTTCATGCTGCGAGAATATCGTGTTTAACAGTAGTCTGGGAAATCCCAGATTCATGAAAAATTAGACTTGCTAAATATATGGCGTATACATTATCTCGTGTATACAGCTTAAAGTTGAAATTTGGATGTGTGTGTGTGTGTGCACACAAGTGTAATAGTACATGTATACAAATAATGAATGTTAATATGTGCAATGGACAATATTTCATGAGGTGAAAAATGAAATGATCCATTCAAGAGGCGCAGCCGAGTTGAATGGACTAATAATTTCATCTTTCACTGAATGAAATATTCTGTCCATTGCACAAATGAAAGACATTTATTAGTTGTTTTATGTAACACCTAAAATAAATCCTTGTCATTTGATGTTTTATGAATTTAGAAACAAGAGAGAATGTGCGGGATCTGAGATTGAGAGTGCTCACCAAGTGCTTATAACACTAGCACACTGTCGTGTACACAAGGCACTGCAAACACAGGCGTTACACATGCGTAGTGTGCCGAGCTATCAGCGTGCATGCAATGGAGCAAATCGTATGGATCCAAGATTGCACGATAAATTGAGCCACAATTGCACAAATGATGCCAAAATAGTAAAGTGGGATGAATGATCAATAGCACACAACCAATCAAACGGCAAGAATCTATCTGGGTGTTACATAATATACAAATACTGAATGGTCAAAAGTGCGATGGTACCAAGATTTTTCATGAGATGAAAGGTAGAGGTGCTCTATTCAATGAGGCGGGCCAAGTTGAATATTGCACCTCATTTTTCACAAGTTCTAAAATTCTAAGAAAATTTAGAAGCACAGGACATTCCATATCCATGAACATTATTGCTAGTGTGAATTTTTATCACATCTGCTGGTTCGCCAAGTTAAACTCACTGCACAAAACACAGCAAGTGCACAATACATACAGTTAGAGGGAGATAAGAGGAAGAGAGAAAGAAATTGTAGTGTATTGAGCTTTGGAGCACAGTAAAAACCTATGACTGCTTTCTATGGAATTGAAAGTTTTGTTTAGGTTTTTTTTTTTCACCCACTGGTAGTATAATATCCAGTATATTACAGGTAAGCATTGGTGTGTAAACAAAACCATAATACCATCCAGTGATACATGAAGATCTTTCATGAAGACTTTAAAGATATTATTTGTCAGATGTATAAATCAAATAGTGGACAATAAATCATGATGAAGACGACACAGCGCTATCCCAATTCAACACTCGAACCCAAAATACAGGTATGCTGGAGAAGTCACGTACAGTAACATGAGCACATCGTTTGTTGGCGGGATTCCGAAGGACACGAATACATACATGTTTACATTGACCCTTTCGACAACATCGCCTTGGTTCCACAAATGTAGGAAGGTACTCTAAGTGTTCTTGAAACGAGAGCAGTTAGGAAAAAGCTGTTGTAAAAAAAAAAAAAAATGTCAAAAAGTAAAATTTGTAATTGGAAGAATGGAGAGGAGTTTGAAGCTAGGTTTACTGCTACAGTTAACCTTGCTTAAGTCTACCTTACATAAAATCGAATGATTGCCTAAGTCGAAGGTCTTCTAAAAATATCCCTTTATGTTCTATTGATTTTAATGCCTCATAAGTCAAATTTTCTCTACGTCAAAGCTATTTCTTCAGTCCAAATAGTTTCGACATGGGTAAGGCTGATGTTTATTTTGTTTTCTAGTTTCATTCTGATTAAAAGAACTCATCTTTGCAGAATCAAGAATGAAAACAGACAACAAAAACAGCCAATAGTCAACCTTTTCTATAATATACCCCACATTTGCAGGGGTTTTATTTTCATGAATTTTGCACGTTGGTCGCTAACTGCAAATTTGACAATGCATGAAAATATTAAAGGGTGTTTACAGTTCTGGTTGAGGTGAGGATTTCGCTTTTAAAGTTTTGTGAGATATTCAGAATCCACTCTATGAGATGTCAAAAGAGCATGCAATTCCAAGGGGTATCAAAAGTTTATTTGATGAAAATCGGTTTGGAAATGGCTGAGATATCCAAAAACAAGGTGAAACAAAGAGATCCTAATAAAAAGCGTGGCCTGTCGCCTTATATTATCACTTTTTTTTCTTGAATATCTCAGCCATTTGAAAAGCAATTTTCATCAAATAAACATTGAATCCTTCTTAAAATTACATGCTCTTTCACATTTCATACGAGGTTTCTCAATATCTCACTTAAGAATGTTCAAAACATGAATCCCAACCTCAACCAGTACTGTACAGTCCCTTAAACTCTGATCCCCACATAAATGTGAAGTGTACGCGTACACATTTCACCATTCATCACTGCACTCTGCAATCACAAATTCTTGTGTGAAATAGTAGGCAAGTCCCGATTCACTAAAAATTAGGCTCACTAGCTGTGTACGACGTACAGTAAAAGTGGAAATTTTCACACATTTCAGGGAACCAGAAGCTAGCGTGGAAATAACAGCACAGGGATATTTTTGCATGCCATGTTCCAGTAATTCGTGTCCTGATTCCGCAGAATAAAAAAAGAATATATATATATATATATATATATATATATATATATATATATATATATATATATATATATATACATATATATATATATATATATACCGGGTGTCCCAAAAAAAGCGGAACGGTGGATTTTCAGTACCTTGCGTTCTAAAAGTGATATATTTTTTGACATCATTAGAGAGAGCATCTTCCGCAAAAGACTATGATACCAAAATCATTAAATTTGGTTCAGTACTTTTTATTCTACGCCAATTTCTGTAAATGCAGTCATTTTCAATTTTTTGCGACTTATGAGATAATAACTTGGGCGCAACACGTGTTCCATACGGTGAATTGTGTAAACTCGTTGATCCATGTCAACAAAAGATAACGCTTTCATAGCTTTCATATTGGGAGCGCGCGCACACACACACACACACACACACACACACACACACACACACTGCTTTTTCCTGGCCCGTGCCCAATGTGAAAGCTGTATCTTTTGTTGACATGGATCACCGAGCTTACACAATATTCACCGTTTGGATCGCGTGTCGCACTCAAATTATTATCTCGTAAGTCGCAAAAATCCGGTGAAATTTGACAATGACTGCATTTTCAGAAACTGGCGTAGAATAAAAAGTACTGAACCAAATTGAATGATTTTGGTATCATAGTCTTCTGCCGAAGATGCTCTTTGTAATAATGTCAAAAGATATATAACTTTTAGACCGCAAGGTACTGAAAATCCACCGTTCCGCTTTTTTTGGGACACCCGGTATATACATTGTATATATATATACATTATATATATATATATATATATAAATATATATATATATATACATAAAATATATTATATCTTATATATTAGCGAAAATATCAACTTTTACAGTATACAGTTTATAATCCTCTTCCTCTCTTCTCTCTCACCCACACACAGTTGGCAACATACTCTGAACATGATATCGACATTTCTCTGATTTCACAAGTCTCACTAACTTGTTCCCACCCATAATACAAATGCTCTGTATACCATCTCAAAGTTGGGAAAAATCACTTAACTTCTTGAAAAGGGACATTACTCTCTGTAACTCTGGTTCTAGATTTTGCATTCAACCACTTGTAAAGCTGTCATGCAAGTCACAATTTACTACGTGCATGCGTTACAATAACAGAATACAGTGTATATAGATGGCTCATAATTAAAGTACAGTTGTACCTTGATACAGTACATCAGATAGAAATATGAACAATCATATTGCATTTGTTGTTGTTTTATTTTCATCATTTTCTCACAATGAAATGTGACAATGCAGAAAGAACGAGAGCTTAACATTTTTTTAGTCAAACTGAAGTCTTGGCCAACGGTATACATTAGGATATGAAGACACAGAAACAAATCCCACTACAGAATGGCCGTTACTCTTCTTGAGTAAATACATTGTGAGTGTTCTCTAACTCTGCATGTTTTTGTACAACATTTCTTGTATGAAACATTCTTTAATACCATGCAAAGAAATTACATGTATTTCAATATATGTACACAAGGTTACAGCAGAGTGACATGTTATTCATATCTTGCTCTCGCTCTCATACAACCTGTCTTGGATAATTATTTGCAACAGCTTTACCTGATGCATGCAATTAAGGCACCAATTTAGAACTCCGACATTGAAGGTGTACATCAACAGGACAATACAATTGCAGTATGCAGACCTCACAACCTTTCTGACTTCAAGATAGTGATGATCTGGCTCAAAAGTAGGAAAGGAAGAGAAGAAGAGCAGACAGTGTAGTAAAATTATTACGAAAAATTAGAAACTCCTATTGAAACAAGTGCCTGGAATGGTCAAAATTCAGATTCTTTCCTCCAAATTCAGAATGGTTGGGAGGTCTGAGTTATGCTAATGAATTATTGACGATGGTGTGTGTTCAAGAGTGGCACCAACCAATCACAGGTGAATGCCTAAGTGGGCGGGATTTTGGATACCGAATATTCATGACTTCTATGTTGCCATGACAACACAATGATATGTGTGGATTACTGGCTCCAGAACAACATTAATCTTCACTTCCATACACTTTGTGTGGCACATTGCAGTACGATATTTGAAAACATAAAAATAGCAAGTAGTAATGTTGAAAAGACAATAATTCTCCTCTCTCGGTCAGTTTAGTCACAAGGTGTAGACAAAACAATAATACTTCATGAAAATAATGTTGCAAGCATTGATTAGTTACTTTCCATTGCTATTCAGGGGAACATCAAAATAACATATCGCCCAAAAATGCATGACAAGCATTTTACTGTTCTTGCCAAGAAAATAATTGCCTATTGTCAGCTGCCATAAATCATGGAGGGCTGATTAATAATCCTGGGATGCCAATTGGGCACTCATTTGGTAATGCATATAGAAATACGTTTGCATTGTAACATGGAATATTTTACGTGGAACTTCCCCCAAAACATGAGGGATCATCAGCATTTGCCTGATGACTATCAGGCATTGATCTACAAGTACTGTCTCCCTAGAAACTTGTAGATGGTAACATGGAATGTGTCTGTATGGATTTATGATTTTGTGGCATTTGTTTGAGGCTCAGCATCTCCACAACGCAGCATTAATTGATAAAATCACTGCTCTTTTTCAGCTTATTAAAAAAAAAAAATGAAACAAAACATATGACAAATTGAACATAATCTCCTCTTTCCCCAAGTCCCTCTACTCGAGCACAAGTACAGTTAAATTCTGATGACAAAAGAAAAATTCATCTCTATTATAATATTCAAAATGAGATATTCAAACCTGATAGTACTGTATCAGTAGGAAAAAGGTTTCAAGGCACACATGTGATCATTCACATTCTAAATTTCAATACAATATCTTTGGAAAGTACAATGACGTCTTACAGCAATGTGTATGCCAGTATGTGATTTTGCACGGCACTAATATCTGTGCAAATGTACTGTCTAGTAATAATCACATATCATTATGAATTTTAAACAGAAGATAAAGTATAATGCAAACCATGTATTAAGCTGATTAATACTACTCAAAGAAAGCACCAAATTTGGACTACACTATCAGATGAATCGTCATCAAAATTAAAATGTTGCACACTAACACTTCCCTTTTCCCCCATTTACTGTAGCTATGAAATTTCATGCATCTGGCTAATGTGTTCACTTGTTTGTACACTTTGCTTGACAGAAGAGAACTTAAAAATTCAATCTCTTGCATGTCCCATATTGTGAAAGAAATTGCACATATTACAGACATTTAACTTACATAGCAATCATATGTACAAATATGTGCAACAGAACAACAAAAAAGAAATAAAGAAAACCCTGTTTAAGTTGCATACACTTATTAAAAAAAAAACACCAAACATTTCGTGTAGAAAAGCATTCAGCAAATGAATTTTCATCCCTTATATATCTGCATTATCTCAGCTGTACAAAACGTCTTACTTGTCTTCCGTTTCTAAAGAACTGTTCATGAAATATTTCATATTTCTCTTTACCAGAGATGTTAAATGCTGAAGGTCCCTAGAAAAAAAAAAATTACACAAAACAAGACAAAACAAATACCAAAAACATATCTTCTCACTGCAAAATAAATCTCTTTGCAGCCTCCTTTTAAATGAAGTGGCAACATTACATTTCTGTAATAATTACTATTTACCATAGAAGTGAAAATTTGTGTGCATTTCACGCGCCCAGAAAATAGTGCAAAAATTAAAACACATGAATATTTTTGCTTGCTATATGTACCACAATGTAATGTCTTGATTACACGGAATTAAAAACCCGCAAAATTCATCTTACTCCGCCGAGTGTGAAAAATTTCTCGCCAGAAAATATAAACTTTTACAGTAATTAAAATTGTATCCTTCTGCATGCAGTTGTTTTGTTTGCGCAAAGGAACGAGGAAGTATATGACAACTCCTCCATCTCTTTTTTGGTCCCTCTTTCGAATAGCACTTCGAATATTCTACATCTAAGCCAGGTCGTGAGTAAAAACATTCATCCAACCAACAAATACCCAGAAGCCAATACATCAAGAAAGTGTATACAAATAAACTATGGAGTAGTTTTATTTTTGCAAATTTCGCGGGTTTGAAAATGCGATCTTTTCATTTTGTCAAGTTGATCGTAAAATTCAAATCACTCGCAAAATCATTTTCAAAACCTTATTTGCAAAATACATGTACGATACTCGCAAACTGTATGGCGCACAGAGTATTGCTCCGATGTTGACATAAGTGATGGGATACATTTAGCTAATGAACATAAAATTGCACATTCAGCTCACTGAGTATTGTGATGACACATTGTACCCAACAACGGACGAACATTTTGTTCTCTCTCTCTTCTACAATTCTGTCATCAACCTTTTCTCCTCGTATGTAAAATTCAAATTATTTCATTCCATTTCTCAGTATTCAGGTCAAGCATGTTCCAACTCATCAACAACACAAGCTTGCAAGTTGTGTAGTTAAATTCACTACATCATGTAACATGAATTAGAAATTTTGAATGCAAAATCTGAAGACAGCAACAACACTACATGATTTACAGAATATATACATCACAGCTGCAAAAGAATTTTAACAATCTTTAACAGTAACTTTTATGACCCTCAAGAGTACAAGTCAGTGTATGCAAATGTAAGAACTTTAATGCCAGGACGCATTCTAAGAATCTAGACAGTCTAACATTTCCTCATATTGGCAGAAAAAGGGGTTAAAAATGAGAAAGTGGGGAAAACTTGTTCCTGATTGTCCTTTGGTATGTAACAAGGCCTTGCGGGTTTGACTTATGACAAAAAATACGGCAGCAGAGCTAGACCTGAAAGTTCCAACAGACATGCATGACATCATCAATTCTGTGCATGTGTTTTATCATCCCCAAATACAAATCAGTGATCAAATGGGAAACTATACCTAGTGGAAGGTCAGTAGTTATTGAAGGTTACAATAAAATGCAGATATCATCATCACTTGCTGTCCACAAGAAAATATTTCAGTTCATCAACAATAAATATGTGGGTTCTGAATCAATTTTATGCCTTTGTCTTGCGGACGCCAGAGACAACATCTTTTTACGTTTCCATTTGAAATCAGCACAGGTATTGTGATGTCATCTCTATGATTATCACTGCGTGAACACAAACTCATTAATATGTGATGTCACTGGATTTTTGTTTTCTGTTCTTATGTTGGAAAGCGATGCTGCTTTGAGCAAAAATGGGGGGGGGGGGGGACAATCAGAAGAAAAAGCGCCCTCTTTGTCTGAGATCAACCATCTGTGACTGGACAGGTGCGGCTCCTATGATTCCGACACTGCAGCTATCACCAAGTTCAGTCTCTGGATGCAGGCAATCATTTCCGGAGCAGCGCTGGACATCTCTTCGATTCTGAATTTGGAAAAAGAAAAAGGGGGAAAAAAAAGAAGAAGAAAAAAAAAAACAAGAAATACCGGTAGGTGAGACACAGTCAGAGATGAAACAGAATTGAGATTACCATTACTGCTGTAAATGGCTAGTTAAGGACTACAGTTTCTGCTTCACAGACTACATATTGTACATGTACATTGTACAATGCAATTCCTCACAAAGTTCAAACTTAATACAGTCAAACCTGTCCATCGTGGCCACGCAAGGGAGATGAAAAAAGTGGCCGCTGTGGACAGGTGGCTGCTACAGACAGGGTCATTAACATGGGGAAAATTGTGTTTAGTGGTCGCATATGGCAGGTGGTAGCTATAGACAGGTTTGACTGTACATTAGGGTGAAGTAACAGAGTACAGGAGGTTTAATAGAACACTGGACCAGAAGTAGGAAATCTATGAAATCTAACACTTTGAGGTGACTCACGCAGTAGCATACAGTATCTATTGGGTGCAGGTGCGGGTTTGAACTCAAGTGAGTCTTAGCAGTGTTTGTATGTTACCATGCTGTCCCATCTAGAAAAGGCAAAGCCTTGTCCCTTGGATAGGACATAAAATGGAGGTCCTGTTGTGTCAGAGAGTAACAGCCCACGCACGTAAAAAATCCAGCTTCATTCATTTGTCCCAAAGAGCAGGTGGGGGCATAACCCACTATAAATGGTCTGTCCCATGTATACATAATTTGTACACACAACTGAATCCCATGGACGACCAGCTGGTGTAGCTGAATTATTGGACTATCCAGCCATCTTGTCAGATGAAAAACGAAAATAAACATTTTCAGAAAAAAGATGATGCACCCAAAGTAACCACATGTTCACCATGGAGAAGGTGAAGATACCACGACATCATACCTCTCCCATTGACCTACAGTACATTGACCTTCACTTAATTCCACCTCACTGATATAAAGTGCACTCCCGTTTTAACTAACATGGTTATAACGAAATTCCAGTTACAACAAAGTAAAAATTCAGGCCGCAACATTATTCGCTCTATGTCTTTTATTGTTTGTTTGGATATAATGAAATTTCGATATAACTGCCGGTCCCGAAGACTTTGTTATAACAGGAGTCCACTGTACTTCTTATCCTCACTTCATGACTAACATAAATCCCATAAACCCCATATGACTCCTGTCTGACAATCAGGAGGTGAAGGGTTTCAGTCCCGACCACCCCAGTATGCGTGCCCACAATTTTCGTCATGATGGCTATTACTCAAACACTGATTGATTGCTGTTAATCTATGTCAATGAATGACAGTTTGTCAATCAGTTGCAATTACAGTAAACCTTTGAAGCAAATTACGCCTATGAAAATTATCAAAATATCATTTACTGTGTGTGATGATTGACACATTTTGTAAGATTAATCCAAAAATCTATGGTCACTTCCTTGTAGTATTATATCAAATAACTTTGTAATCAGTTGCTAACTAGTATTTGTATCTTCATCAATATCAGAGTTTTAAGTTGATATACAATAGAACAATGAAGCCATTTCTAAAGAATAAGATTAAATAATTCTTCATTAGGAGATTGGATGAGTTCATACTGATAGATTGATATACGTCTCGAGCTCAGCTGTAATGAAAGACATTTTTTTCCTGACAGTTTGAAAATTTCACACAATTACCTGTAATCAGTGGATGACAATACCCGAAACACTTCAATTACAACGCTTTACACTGGCACTAGTCCGATGGGCCATGACCAGTAAAAATCACTGTCACACAAGTAACTTTTTCAGGAGTGGACCAGTAAAGAATGGAAAAACTGGATACCTACTGGTCTGACAGACAGGCCAGACCAGTAGAAAAAAAAATGGGTTAGTGTGCAGCCCTGCTAAATGGCTGTTCCTCTCTTAACAGCACACTCACCTTGGTTTCCATGCTTCAAGCACCTCCCGGCTGAAGTCTCCCTTCCGCAAAGCCTCCACACACACGGCTGCGAGTCCCTGGTAACATGTGACCTTTAACCTGTTGTGGGCGGGGCACTCCCACCTGTAAGGAAATCAGGAAGAAATACAATTCCAATCAACTTATTCATGTACTTTAAAAATAATAAACAAATAGATAAAATATGAGGGGTTTCACACTTACAGCAGAACTTGCTCCTAATCATGTTTTCTCAAATGTGTTTCCAAACAAGTATAGAGTTCTAGAATGTTAAGACGTTCAGACATGTAAGATTAGTGTGCTTGTTGACCTATAGGGGCAATTAGTATTCCATACAACCTTGTCACACATTCCATATATAACCTGTCAATCAAAGAGGCTTCAGTTAACAGACCCATTTCAGAAAACAAGCAGTGCACACGTCTTAAGTTCATGATGTTTTAGTGGGGATGCAGTGCACTCGTGTATTCACAATGTTGCAGCATTGTAAATACTCTCGAGCACGCGCATCTACACCAGAGCACACTCTCGCCTGTGCGCCATTTTGTAGGCTATGTCATACAGAGGGACAAACAGCCTGTTGACTTAAGCTCAGAGTAAGAAAAAAAAAATCATCATCATCATCATAATAATAATAATAATTTCTTATTTTTCATCTTCACTGTTCTATTAATTTTTTATGTCTAATACATGTGTGTAATGATTTTTGTATCATAATTCACTTTTTCTAACTACGCCTTGAGCACATTAGTCATGTGGAATTGGCGCATTATACACTTGTAAGCACGGAGGTACCTCCTTGCTTGTAAGTGCCCTGTATTATTATTATCATTACAAAAATAGTTTGCTGATAGTTTTGCTCATGCTTAGTAGTTGCGGAATATATATGCTTCACACTTGTTTTTCTGCAAGGAAAGATCACTGCTGTCCTTAAATGTTGAATGAATACTAAGCTGAATTCCCTATTGAAGTACAAACCATGGGGGGGGGGGGGAACAATAACCCCACCTCGCACAATGGACTACACTTGGCTTTGTATCCTGATGAATACCCAAAACAGCAGTGCCCATCCCTGCTTACCCTATACAACTTTTTCTTGGTCTAGTGGGTCTGGACCAACCCATGAAACAATTAATTCAACCACACAGAAGCTAAGAACCATAATCCCCTTTGCAACCCCTCTTATCCAGGCATTGGCAAAGTCTTTCTTTGCGGCTATGGCATGCTTCTCTGTTGTTGTCTGATGTTTTTCTTGTTGTTCTAGTCTTCTTTCTTTTATCTTACAAGGTTTTCACCATGGAACATTTCATTCAAGTGCCTGACCACTCTACTTAATATTGCCCTGGTGGCTGGAATCCAAGACCACACCTATGGCGCAAGCAATCCACTTCATTCTTTGGGGGTATTTCAGCTAAGCAGACATGTATACAGTGCACACACATTTGATGATAATGCACACTCTTTCATAATGGCACAAGTGCCAGAACTAGGCTTGAACCCAAGACCTGTTTACGTTCAGTGCAGTATGCAATCCATCCTTTAAGAATTTTACACTAAATTTTACTTTAGTATGCAATCCAAAATGCTTCACAGCCCACAATAGCAATGCTACAATGCATACATGACAGCTGGCTGTCATACTGTAAAAGTGGAAATTTTTCGCGGTGTTGAAATTTTCGCGCATGTCATGCAACCAGAAACTAGCGCAAAAATAAAAGCATGTGAATATTTTTGCTTGCCATATGTTCCAGATGTTGATGTCTTGATTCCACGGAATTTAAAACACACGAAACTCTTCTTACCCGGCTGAGCGCGAAAAATATCCACTTTTACAGTATATAATGTCATGTCTTCATGTTCAGCAGAAGCACCCCTACACACATATCGTCGCTGGGGTGACAAGACCTCGTATCTCAAAAATGACAAATGTTCAGGAGAGCAAAAAAACATGGCGCCCAAAGCACTGTAGTGAATGGGAAAGCCTTTCCTTTGACATGTCATGGTGGCTTCATTTTTGGAGTAAGACAGTTGGGACTTGGCCAAGACATCACTTGACCCATTATTTGACCATTAAGCCAAACAAAAATTTTTTGACATTTTTGAGATACGAGGTCTTGTCACCCCATCGACGATATATCAATAACACCACTGTTTTAAAACAAATTAAAAAGGTTAATAAACTTCATTCGCAATGACCTCTGACTTACACAGGAAGTTTATGGACGTGTCGCCAGGCAACAAGGACGTACTTGATGGCTGCATCCCAGGCTCGGCAATGAAGAAAATGTCGGCCATGTTGAACACACTCTTTCTGTTAATCATTAAGAGGAACAAACAAAATAAACAACAGAACACGATAATGATACAAAAGGTAGGATTTTGTGTTCTGTCTGTCTTTTTAGCAAGTAAAGTAAACAAAACAGCACAACCATTTCTACCATTGACACAAGTTTTTTGAAAGATTAAATCTCTAATATTTTAGCAATGTAACTTGACAAACTTAACTGACAAATTACAACAAATATCCATCCTGCACTTGACCATTCTTGACCATCTATAGTCATCTTTGGTCACCCTCTTTAAACATTCCCATGGTCTTAGTCATCTCTGTCTCAAAACTCAGCAACCCTTCTCCCCAGTTTCCTAGAACTCCACAATGGGATTAATCCAACATAACAGCAGCCTTGTACCCCCCCCCCCCCCCCCCCCCCCCGGTCTTTTGCTCACTCCATTGCTCTAACACTAAGTGCTTAAAGGGAGATCGTACAGTTTTGGTTGAGACCTAATTTCAGGTTTCTAACATTTTTTGGTGAGAGAATGAGAAACCTCTTATGAAATATGAAGGATCATGCAGTTCTATGAGGAATTCAACGTTTATTTGATGAAAATTGGTTTTGAAATGGCTGGGCTATCCAAAAAAGAGCGATTCTAATAAAGTGTGGGACCCACACTTTATTACAATCGTTTTGTTTGACTTTGTTTTTGGATGTTTCAGTCATTCCAAACCCGATTTTCATCAAATAATCTTTGAATTCCTCTTAAGATGGTATGCTCTGTATTATATCATAAGTGTTTTGTTGGTATCTCACAAAAAGTTAAAAGCCCAATTCTCATCTCCACCAATACTGTACCATCCCTTTAAAAGAACAATACATGGATTACACATGAACTAGCCAGTCAAACACTTATCCCCACTCCCTAACCAGTCCCATCACACAAAAGAGAAGCCTAGGTTGTGTAGGCACAATACAGGTAAAGCCAGGGTAAAGTGAGTTACTGCATTGTGGGGAACATGTAGGGGCTTGCACCCCTCGTAATCCGTTACAGGACAATGTATTACAGCAGAATTGATGGAATTACAGAGTACAATGCAATTAACCACTCTGACAGTATTGACACAAACATTGAGTACAGTCCCACAACTGGGGTTTCTTCACTGGTGCTCCAGGAAGGTAAATCATGGGCTTGTTATACAGATGCATTAGACCAGACTGCAAACTGCACAAGAAGTGCACATAGATGTGGCTAACACCATTGTCAATGTGTGGTGCTAATAGAGTTTTCGTAATCATGGTCATTCAACACTCACATTTTCATGTATGAAATTCCTTAAAGGGATTTAACTCGCAAACTTTCCTTATAAAGTAAATAGTGATTGTTAATTGAAAATCATAATATTCACTTACAAACACATAGAAACACTATTTGGGAACATGGATAATACACTGTTTACAATGGCAAAACCTGTGAATATTAATATCTAAGAACTGAAAACATGTCATTACTATGTCAATTTGATTGATAATGTAGTGTGAATAACATGCATGTTATGAGGCCTTAGCCAGCACTTACGTAGTCCCACATACAACCATTTAACTTGAAAAAAAGGTGTGTCTGTTTCTTTGTACCTTGAATTTAATGATGTGTAGGCGAACACGGCGATAGTGGAAGGCACTTCGGGAAGAGCTCAGTCTCTGTCGCGGCATGGCGCGGTAGACGCTGTGTAAGAGGTCGCATATCTTCTCCTCGTAGCTGGAAACGTCTGGTTCTGGAATGATTTCTTGCAGGTCCTGATATAAATGATGTCCACGAAAACAAGAGAGGATGAATTAGAAATAGCTAATCCTCATATCAGGGCAGTTAGTAACTCAGACTTTAGTAAGTCATCAGACAGAATATTGATAAGGTAGTGAGAGAGATGTATTTTGTGGAACTAATTGATAAAAAGATGACCAAGGATATGATGAACATCCTTGGGTTGAAGGAATCAGTAAAATGGCTAGCAAGGGCAAACAGATTACGCTGGTATGGGTACCCAGTACTGTAAATGTAGATATTTTTGCCTGAGTAGTTTATCCCACTCAGCTGCATAAGATGAATTTCACGTTTTTAATTCCGCGGAATCAGGACATTCATTCCTGATAGGGAAAGATTCCAAAACAAGGCATGCAAAAATATTTGCTTACACTTTTAGTTTTGCGCTAGTGCTTCTAGTTGCGCAAAATGTAGGAAAATTTCCACAACGTGAAAACTTCCACTTTTACTGTACATGTATGTGTTGAGGAAGAATGATGATGAAGCTCTGAGGAAAGTAACAGCATTTAGAGAGAATGAGCCCCAAAAGCGAGGACAACTGAAGAAGACGTTGAAGACACAGGTGGAGGAGGAGCTTGGGAAGGCTTGCTCACAAGGAAGGAGGATGCCCTGAATCGGGTGAGGTGAAGAGAAAGTGTGACAGCGGTTGCTGTTCAGAGTGAAGTAAATCTGGCCACCCCCGTTATCTGTGACAAACCTGAATCAAAACTGGATGATGAGGATGATGATGACGATCTAATATGCTGGGTGGCCTGATAGCAGTAAATGTTAAAATCACGAATGGATCAAGGAGGTGAGTTACACAATGGCAACATCAGGCAAGAGATGCAAACATTAGAGAGAAATTATTTCATCATGTAAAAAAAATAGATTCCTGAAGAGTGTGTGTTAATTAAAAACTAGTGAAGTACCTTCCACAATAGATTATGGATAGCAGAGTGGAGTCTGCTGTTGGAAAATCTAAATCTAAGAAACCCCTGGAACAAGTATTCTTCTGGGAGTGTTTTTAAAATTACGAAGAACAAGACAGTTTACAATGTCAAAAACAAATATCAAACAAAATATCCCAAAAATACAATGGTTACCAAGTGAAGATTATGGCACGAGAAGTTTCTAATTTAGAAAACAGACCTCTTCTAAGTCAGGGTGCTTGCGGACGAGATCTGATATGACCGTAACAAGCTGGTCAGCTGTGAGGGCCTGCAGCCTCTTGGTCAGTTCACTGGACGACTCACGCCTCTCTAGCCGCGCTTTCTTGGCCCGCCTTAGCCACGACACACTCTCCTCTAGTATGGCTTCCTCAGGTGACCCCGGGTGGCTGAAATAGTCCGACGTCTGCGTCCAGTGGCGTTTCCGCGCTGACTGGAGGGTCCTTGATTGGGATCTTTGTGGTGTGGATGGTCCAGGCGTGCTTGCATACTGTGGCGTGAAGTCTTCAAACGTTGGTGTTACTGGGCGCTCAGCATCTGAACATCAACAAGTGATAAACATTTCACAGGATTAAACATATTTATTTCAAGAACATGACAGACTCACAAAGTGCACTCATGTGGTAGATAAACGATACACTGTATGTAAGATATTAAAAATATAAGTGCAGGATAATTTTCTAAGGATGATTAAAGCGTTAACCCCTTATTACTTCCCCTAAGGGAGGAGGTTATGTTTTCATTTTCATTGGTTTGTTGGTTGGTTTGGTAATTAGTAAGTTTGTTTGTTTGTTTGTGTGTTTGTTTGTTTGTCTATGGGCAAGTCCAAGATAAGGTCCCCTCAGAAGGCAAAATTTCATCTTTGCTCAATATTGACATGTTTGGTATCATTTTGAAGCTTATGAGTTGAAGTTTTGATCTCTGTGGAGGAAAAAATGATATTATGTAAATTTATGCAAATTTCAAGGGCTTCATTTGCATAAATGTGAAACACAGCGTTACGTATGGGACATTTATAAAAATTCATATTAATTCAAAGGAAAGCAAATGATATTTGATTGATATGTGGACATAAGAAGTTCATCACATAGTTTAACTTTGTATGAAAATTTAGGGATTATGCAAATGATTATGCAAATTAGCTCGTGTCCTATCATGAGATGTCCCATACGTAACAAAATGAGGTCATTTTTTTAGGTTTTTTCTGAAATTGCTAAGGTTATTTTAATGCCCTTTTGGAAAGTTCTAATTTATTGTTTAGAGAAATTAAATACCAGAGAAAAAAGAAAAAAAAGTAAAAGAAATATTTTTTATGAGGCATTGAAATAATGTTACATATGGGACAAATGCGTTACGTATGGGACATCCTCATACATATTGCATGTGAATGCATGTAGCTAGCTGGGAAGGTCTCTCAGTACACAAATGGTCAATCATCCTGAAGAAAGCATCCCAACATTGTAGTTACTTTTTGAGTTATAGACACTTGAAACAATACATGAACTTGACTGAACAATTTTCAGAAAGGGGGAGGGGAAAATGGCAAAATACACAATGAAAAATCAGTATTAAAGGGATAGTATAGTTTTTTGTAGAAATGGGGATTCAGTTTTCAACATTTAAAGAGATGATTGGAAACCAATTATATGAATTACTTAAGAGCATAAAATCCTAACACTAGAGGAATTCAAAGTTTATGTGATGGAGATCCAATTTGAAATGGTTGTGATATATATAGAAAAAAAATAAAAAGTAAAATGATTTTTTTTTTTAATTGCAAGTGATACACAAATTGTCCTTATTCAGTTTTCAGAAGTAGCCACAACAAAATTCATGGGTATACATACTGAGGTGTGACTCGAATCAATGACCTGACTGCTAGACAGATATCTACTCGATCACTGGGGTTCCACGCACCAGGTATTGCTTATTTATTAAACTTAATATTTCTTGTGTCAAGTTGTTTTTTATTGAAACTAAATGGCAAACTGCCCTTCATCAATGGAAGTAAACACTTTAAACTATTCAATTTTTCAGGAGTAACTATCCTGATAAAAATAGGGCATACATACTCAGGTTGGTCATAAAAAATATAGAATATGATTGAATGTGATTATGATGGTAAATATCTGGGGAATATTGTTCCCTGGTCAAGCTGGATCAGTATTTGAGTATTTTCAACTGATTCCACCTCAATAATTATGCAAAAATTTGCTTATGGGTATTTTGCAAAATTATTTTGCAAAATACCCATAAACATGGTTCTCCACACACTAAACGAATGGGGGACAAAGGGCATGCATACCCAGGTTGGTCATAAAAATATAAAAATATGATTGAATATGATTATGATGGTGAATATTTGGGGAATATTGTTTCCTTGACAATCTGGATCAGTATTTGAGTAGTTTCAACTGATTTTACTTCAATAATTATGCAAAATACCCATAAACATGGTTCTTCACACACTAAATGAATGGGGGACAAACTGTCCCATACGTAACTGTCCCATACGTAACACGTCATGTCTGTCTTTAATTAGAACCTGTAATTAGAGCTTTTTGCCTAATGACATGAAACTTACCTGTGATAATCTTGAGTGTTGTGACTTTCATCACAGTGAGTTACAAGTCATAGAATGATATACTTTCAGAGAGTTTTGAGGTTGAAAAAAATATTCAAAAAAACAAAATTTTTCTGGTCCCATACGTAACGGCACATATTTTCTCTTCTAGAATATAATAGTCAAGGTCATTTTTCTCAATTTTTTACATGATTATACTTCTCCTAGATATCAGTCACCATGATAAAGTTCAATATGATCAAAGGCCATTAACACTATTTTTCAGGTCATAAAAGTCTCTGAATGTCCCATACGTAACGTGCGCGTTATCTTGGACTTGCCCCTATGTGCAAAAACAACTCATAAGGTTGTGAACGGATTTGGATTAAACTTACAGGAAAGGTTGAGAAAGACACAAGTAATAGATCTATGATTAAATTTTGGTGGTGATCCGGGAATTCCTATGGATTTTACAAAGGATTTTCAATATTTTGGCAGGTAGGGTCTATGAACTTGGAAGTTCAAGCAGACCATATTTGAGGTTAGCATGCGTGCACTAGTTTCTGCTTAGGCGTGGCGCTGCGCAGCTGAAAGTTAATGACGTAACAAAAGGCTTCTATATTGGGAGAGTGAGCAATTTCAGCATGCATTACTGAGTGGATATCACCGATCTCCATGGAAGAACAAAATCAGTGGTGGAAAAACCCGCTTGGCACTCTCAGAGTGCTTTTCTAGTTTGAGGTCCCCCCCCCCCCCCCCCCCCCCCCCCCCCCATCTTGGTATTACAGTAAAATGAACAATTCTCAGGATAGGATGCCAGTAGTGTAATACAGTCTTCAGGAAATACAAGTCCACTTTTACAGTAATGGTGTTGCAAGTTTTCCATCATAGAGAGTGAGGCAAGCTAGAACTTTTGTTGTGAGCAGATCAGATGGACCTCGCCTCTGGGCTTAAAAACATTTCCCATCCCGAACCCACTCATTTCCCCATTCGACCACAACCAGCACAGACATGCAATACTGAGCGAGAGTACACCATCACATGCATTACTGACTTGTATGCATGCATTTAAAATCACATTGCCTCTTAATGTCTCTGTCTCGGTACCTGGTACATGAAGTTTTAATATCTGACCAGGTACAAGCATCTTCACACAGCTAGGTCACTAGATTTGTTCTCTTAATTATGTTGTGGGAAAAGGTGACCCAATCAAGGTTTGAAACCAGAAAGCTGCAAGCTTTGCTGTGAAGTAAATCTTACAACAAAGCTATGGTCATGATGCTTCCAGTGTATAGTATACTGTGACAAAGTTAATCCATTATTCCAGGTAAATCAGGTAACTGTTGGACTGCAATTCTAATACAATTGTATCTGTGAGGAAAAATTTTCAAAAACCCCTGGCACACATCAATCTAAGATCTGTGATTTTTTGGTATGAAAGCAACCACCATCTGTAATCTGAAACAGCCTGGGGTCAAAGGCTAGCTCATCTCACGTACCTATGCCCAGCTCCAGCCGTCTCCTTGTTCTGCCGGTGGAGTACACATACTGGACGGGGGAGCAGAAGGGGCCATCTCCCCCTCCTCCTGTGGTGTGGATCGGAACCAGTGGGGGTCCCTCGGGGCTCAGGGCCAAGGTCATGGCACTGGCAGATCGGAGACTTCGTCCAATGTTGGCATCACTGTCAACTGCAGTAAGATAAAGCACACAAACTTAAAGTATGTACATATACATATTGCACATCATGTAAAGGTACATGGGCATAATTAATCAAGAATTAAACAGATTTTTTTCTTCTTTTCATTTTTCTTTTTACAAAGACACTACCTAACAATTCATTTTATGTTGACTCGTGAATGACACTCTGAATGAACATTTTACTTAGATTCAGCTTAAAATGTGCAAGGTAAACAAAGGCATGGGACATAATTATGTTACTTGGTGAATGTCAAACACAATCGCATTACAAGGGGGCCACAGAAGGGGGGGGGGGCAGTTAGGCAGGGTTACCATTGACCCTTTAACACCCACACTGAAAATATACCCGCAGCCCGACTAGCCTTTACCCTGGGTCCCAAAAGGTTTAGTCAGAACTAGTCACTAGTTCCGACTAAACCTTTTGGGACCCAGGGTAAAGGCTTTATAAAAATGTAATCCTCTCTCCATAAAAGGAACTGGAATACATATGGTTACATCTTTGCATATCCCATAAACTGCTCAGGGTATTTTAAATAGCATTCCTAGTTTTTGGGCCACACAAATAATAGAGGGTAAGAGGGACTGTTTAGTTGCAACAACAAAATTTGTGTCGAGCTGGGGTCACCTTCCTGTTGGAGCCATTACACATATCTTACTGTACCGTATCGCCTACAACCCGGCCCTGCATAAATGAAAGTAGCCAGAGGTACTGGTACATGTTCTGCAGCATGTCATTTACGATGTCAAATTACACATGATTGTTGTGGCGCTTGATATCAGTAAAGCAAGCCGGCCATAGTTTGACCGTAACATGGTCCAAATTCGACCACTGGCTACATGTAGAAACCTACGCTTTTGCGTGCAGTCAAACCCAATTGGTGCGAATTTTTTAACCTACCATATACATTTATGTGGGTCGGGGTCCACAACTTGAAATTTGAGCATATTGCAAGCTCTGAATGTGAGAATATCATGGAATTGTATCTGCGTGGAGTACACATTACGAGTGTGCACAATATTTCACAATCACGGTCAAGCAGACAACGCGCAAGTCAAGCAAGCTGTAGGATTTCCAGAGTGAGCTCGCCCACGCATGGGAGGAGATTTCTGTACATGGCATTTTATTGCATGGCTTGTGTGCTGTCTGCGCTGGATGCCACGGAATGCTTGCATGAAAGGCGGCAAAAGGATGGTGGACGGCGGAATCACAAAGAAAGTAAACCCGTAATACCTGCAAAGTGATTAGTTTGCTCACAAATTGAAGTACCCACCTACTCTATCAGTGTGGAGTACCAAAACGTACAGTATAACTTCGGAATAGAACCTAGGCCTACATGCACAAGATCAGGTTAGTACAGATTTTATTTTCTCTTTACAAATATTTGTAAAATGATGTCAGACTTCCATTTCATGGAGCTGATTCATGCATGGAGAGGCAAGAGCCGCAGAAAAAAAAGCATAAAAATTTTGAGTCGAATCAGGCCAAGGTGCTGCAGCCCTGCATCTAACTGTGAAACACAGCCCGAACGCCGAATGCGAAGGAGCGCCCCGGGGTTACCCTGCATCATGATCAAACTCACTGGCACCCGTGTTCTGGTGGGTCGCTGCATGTACATCGATTGATTAAAACTCAATTTTTGTCAAAAAACGCAGAGAATATTCCCTCTTTTCATCATATGGAGAGTGGACACGTGTGTGAAACAAAAAAAAAAAAAAAACTCACGGAGCAAACTTGCGAAAATTTGTATGTCATAGCCTAACGTTAATAATAATGGATAATAGCCTATAGACCTTATGCATATGACGTACGTCACACAGTCTTAGCAACTGAAGGGCGCCCTCCCTCAGAGGGCTTTTATACGCGAGGTACATCATGCATTTACACACAGCATCAGTGTTTCTTTTACTGTCTTTTCTATTGCATCTAATTCACAGCCCTAGATCGGCAAATTCAAACTTGTAAGTTGTATAGCAAAACCAAAATTTCAGGTTACATGCATTGCACTCACCAGATTAATTATATATCCAACATTTTGGTAGAATTTTCATGAAAAAAGATGCAACTATATCAGCGGTTGGAACAACTCTTCAACATATGAATCTGTTAGCCAATCACATGCGAGGTAGATTTCTACGTGTTTTTTATTAAAACACGTACCTCGCACGTGATTGGCTAACGGATTCAAAATGGCGACTTACAGCTAGCAAACGGCGATGTTGTGATATGGATACAAATTTCTGCGATATAACCTAGGAATACTCTAGTTACTGAATACTGTGAGTATTTCGATTGCACAATGTTAGAAAGTTACCCCAAATATTGCTGCATAATGTGTCATGTCATGTCAAACTTGTTTGAATGTAATAAAAAGCTAGGTCTGAAATTTGGTTTGTCGTAACGTTTGATCTGTGTGCGCAACAGCTGGCAGCGCATCCTACAGGAGCCAGCATCATTGCCTTCGGTCTGTATAGGTCAACTCCACTACATATTTTGACAGTTTTGACATAGTAGCCATTCTGTCCCTGTTTTTTTTTTTTTTTCCTCTTTGATTTGTAGAGACGAACAACGAAACATAAAGACCGCACTGCCACTGGCCTGGGGACGAATGGTGGCGAGTGAGGCGCCGGCGATCGCCGGAAACGCGCATAAGAAAAGCATATAGCTAGCTGCACGCGTGCGTTGTCAAGGACTTCGCTTATCCCTCTAGAGTCTAAGATGGCGTCGCGATTAGTTGTCAAGCGAGTGATGATGTCATTGCATAAGGTCTATTTAAAGTGAACAGGGGGTCTTGTCAGCATCTCGCTCCAATGGCCTCATGAGCACTCCTGGCCCTGCCATGAGCATGACAAGGAGGGATCCCTATGACTCTAACCGTTAAGAGTAGATGCCCCCCTCATGAGCGGGTTTCCCCCCGGACTGATCTTAGTCTACTATGTATCAAATTGATTGACTGACTGAGCTGACCATGGCATGCCTACCGAGAGATGACAAGATCCCGAGATACAATGTATTTGCCCCTGAACCAAATTAAATCAAAGGCAAGGGGAAGAAGGTCTGTGTAGTAATTTACTGTACAAGACTGTAACGTTATAGCGAGAAGAAAATCTACATTTTTGCCAAAAATTAGGTGCAAGCACAAGATATTGAATTTGAAGACTTCATCTAATACTGTTTAATAGTAATAGTTGACGCAATTGTTACATCAATAACAGTCATCATACACATGTAGTAATGTACATGTACCTGGCTTAAATTCGTCAATATAAACCGTCTAGATATTGACTAGAATCTATGGCATGAAGATTTTTGTCAGATCTCATCAGGATTGTTGATTGCTAGGTGCCAAGGTGGCTTCTCAAACTAATTATCAACTCTGTAAACCGCATTGTGTATTCTTTATCATCTCATTTAGTCATAATTTGATACTGAAGACGCTATTCTGATACTAGGACATCAGCTAGACGTTGTTCTACTAGTTTTTTACTCACTGCTTGAGACCGGCAGCTCCCGCAAAACATCTTCATGTCTGAACGACCTCGATCGAAACATTTTGAAGAAATGAGACGCAACAAGGATGAGTTGTTGAGCCTGAACTTGGCTGAAGCATCAAGAGCAGCTGCACGGTACGTAGATGTTCAAACGTCCTTGCAGTTTTTCGTCATAATATTGGGATCTACTTCCGCAGAATTAACTAAAAGCTGCTACAATACAAAATCGAGCGTGACCGATTTCTGAATCTGAGGTCAGATCAGTTCGGTCGTGTAGAAACTCGATCTCGTCTGCAGTATGCGCTCAGGTCATCTCAGCGCACAGCACAGGAACCACGGAACCACTGGATCGCTAAATTCGGAACGCTGCACTTCCAGGTTTGCCAGCCAGGCCAAGTCGACGCTGATGAGATGTGGACCTGCCAGCTAATCGAGCCGATCATTATCTGTTGGAAATCCAAAACAATACTGAAGTTACTAGGTTGGCTTTTCTCAACCTTCTGTTAAATGCACGAACCAGGTAACCTGGAAAATATTCGTTTTTCAGGTGCTCGTTAGCACATCCAAGCGATCGGTCGAGGTCAGCATTCACAAATTAAATGCTCTTTTGTGTGCAGAGTGCAAGTGTACCGTACCCGGTACGGTGCCGCTGACCAATTTGGGAGTAGGAGGTCCAGGCTCGGCGTCAGCATAATTGACGCGCGACAATGCTAGAATTTCGCGCGGGAGTAAACAGATCATTGATTGGTTAGATTTTTTAAGCAAATATGAATATTCAATAGTTCTCTCGCTCAACTACCTTCGTGCACTGCTACTAGTATTCTGGCCATTTTTTCCCTCACGAATTCGCTTACTTTTGATGAGGAGTTTCCTAGGAAATTGTGTAATGGGGGAAAAATATCTCTACCTTGATAAAATCTGAGAAAAAGCTACCAACTGCTTTACAAATTATCGATAACATCCCGACAATTTTAACCGTGTAGATGATAATCTGAGTATATGAATAAACATGAGTTAAAGAGCCCTTGTGAATATCAGGAGGCGTGGTCTGTAACCAACTGCTGACCTGAAAATTTCGCGCGCGAGCAAAGCTACTAGACACTACACTATCGTACTGCTCATACTGGATTATCATAATCATTCATGGTATTGACCGTAATACTCTTGCTTCAAATATATAGGACATATAGGCCTACATGCCGCGATTTCCCTTATTTCATTCAATTTTTTTCATTTAATTTCATTTCCATCAATACAAAACATTTACATACATTAGGCCTATATAGTGAAAAAAAAGTATTGTGAATTAAAGGGAACATAAACCCAAAGAGCAATGTTGATCGAGTAAAAGCAGTAACATTAGTAGAACACATCAGTGAAAATTTGAGGAAAATCGGACAATCGATGCAAAAGTTATGAATTTCTTAAGTTTTGGTGCTGGAACCGCTGGATGAGGAGACTACTAGAGGTTATGACACTGATCTCCTCAGTGGGTTATGACGTATGAGTGGACAATAATATAAAGAAAATATAAAAGAAATTCCACAAATTCACTTTTCTAGCAAAATGAAAGAGTACTTGACTAGCCGCTCTTAGAAAGCGGGGGGAATAAGTGCTACCCCTAACATATGTCAGTATCAAGTTGATGGAATATGTAATTTTCATGAAAAATGAATTTTTATTGAATTCCCTTTATATTTTCTTTATATTGTAGTCCACTCATACGTCATAACCTCTAGTAGTCTCCTTACCCAGCAGTTCCAACACCAAAACTTTAAAAATTCATAACTTTTGCATCGATTGCCCAATTTTCCTCAAACTTTCACTGATGTGTTCTACTAATATTACTACTTTCACTCAATCCACATTGCTCTTTGGGTTTACGTTCCCCGTATAGGTCCTACTGCGCATCACTTTCTGATGATATCAATTTAAAATTGAAATTGCCGGCAATGGAGGAGGAGGACCTTAACTAGGGGGGTTCAGAACCCCCCCCCCCCTTTTGAAAAAAAAAATGAAAGGGGCTTTGTAGTTGCACCAGAAAATTGCGTTAGTGACGCGTTTTGTTTTTTTGTTTAGTTTTTGTTTTTGTTTTTGTGTTTTGGTTTTGTTTTTGTTGGTTTGTTTGCTTGTTTTGTGTTTTTGTTTGTTTGTTTGTTTGTTTGTTTTTGCTTGTCAGCTGATTAAACCTAGATATACGGACCTGAGGAGACATGCTAAAAAGCCAAGCTTGTATTTTGCAGTCTCCTCGTGGACATCCCCCCCCCCAAAAAAAAAGTAGGCCCTATCGTACATGCAAGCAATTGTGAAGGCAGATTTAAGCCTCAGTGGCGGCAGAAATCTTTAGGCCCCTGTATGCCATCATTAGCGTATTGACAATTTTAAAATCTTTTATAGTGTGTTGCCATGCAATTACTATCAGATAATGATAACGAGTTAGCAGTGCTTAAGCGCATTACACATGCATAGGGCTTAAATGTCCCTGTATGCACTCAAGAAAAAGAAAGACTACACAAGAAAAGACCTATAGAATGACAATGGCATCGAATTTCATGTTTGTTTACACTGTGAAAAATATGCGTTTTCAAAGCAGACTTTCTGGGGTAGCTATTCCATACCTTTATACCCAGATGATTAAAAAAAAAAAATGAGTTTGTTCGCAAAAACCGATAAGACCATATTTGCCAAATGGAGATATTTGCGAATAAAAGTCAAGAAAAATAAAGAAAATAATAAGAAAATTTTTGCTTCTTTTGACCATAACTTCAAAAATGTACCTTTATTATTATGTAATGACCATGAATCATTTAAAAGGTATTATTTTGTACTTTATGACAGAGACCGTACTTCAAAATCTTCAAAAATGGACTTATCGCTTTTTGCGAACAAACTCTTCAAATGTTCACTCTCCGCATAAAATCTGGTTCTTCTGTTCGGAATAAATTATAAGTCTTTGTTTTTTGTACGAAGGTCGTTCCTCTCTGATATGTAGACTTGAAGTAGTTCTTTTAATAGGACGGAACAAACAATTCAATAGATAGGCCTATAATGTTCAAAAGCTAAATAATATTTTATCATCTTATAAGACTTTTGACTGGAAATAAGTATACAACCCATGAAATTTTGTTAATGATTCTTGCTTTTGAAGACTACTCGTGCATCAAAGTTTGGGATAGCTGCTTGTAATCAATACACGGCATGACCGAATTCACAACTTTAATCCATTACAAAATCAACAATCAGACATAAATCTAGTAATCAAGAGTTTTTATTCCGCAATAACCAACATAATCAGTAACGTGAAAACAACAAAGAGTTCAAGAAAGAGTTATTTTTGACACTTTTGAAATCATCAAAACACTCCTTAAATCCTAAAAATCATGTTGTTTGGAAATCATGGTAAACAGTTGCCGCATTAACCCGAAATGAATTATGTTGTTTTCTATACTTTGATTTAATTATGGTTTTTACAAATATCAAAACTAAACAAAATACCAAAATTTCCAGTCGAGCAAACAGTGAGAATGCCATGTTGGCATTATTAGTACATCAAACGAAACTGATGGGTCTTTTGTAATAAGTTTGGCTATGATCAGCGCCCGTTGACGTACCACCCACATCAGATTGCTTTGCTAGCTCCAACAACTCCAGCTCCTCCCAAGAGCATTTACGAGCCACTGGTGTCGACCCATAGAGCTATTATTATGAATCCAACTCTATGTGTCGACCACACCTTCACCCAACTGGGCAACCACGGCTAAGCTGTCTGCTGCCATCTACTGCCGTTAAATGTAGATTGCGATTCAGTTCGTCGGTCTTGCGCCCATATCAGTGTCATGCACCTGACTGGAAAGCAATGTGGGCATTCAGGCCCGTAGCCAGGATTTTTCAAGGGGGGGTGCGGTCACTAAAAAAACGGACCTTCGGTACCAATACCAATGATGACACACACACACACACACACACACACACACACACACACAATTATATATATATGAAAATATATATATATATATTCTTTGGACGACCGAACTACAAAAGTTGTATAAGAATTTGCGCGCGAAGCGCGCCGCAAATTGTGAATTTTGACTGTTTTAATGACGTTTTAAAGTCTCGAGGAAAGTTGTATTTTTGTCTGTTGCATGCAATCGCGTTACGGTATTTCATCTAGGAAATAGTAAAAACTCATTTTGCCAGGAAGTTGCAAAGTTTAATTGTGTTCGAGACTCTGCGCGCGTAGCGCGCCGCAAAATTGAGAATAGTGATTTTCCTGGTGTTGTTTTAACTTTAATTTTTTCTATTGTATACCCGCGTTAGCAGGCCTGAAGCCAGGATTTTTAAAGGAAGGGGGGATTGCGTTAATTAACAAAACGGTCCTTTGATACTGTCCCGGGAGGGGTAGCGACAATTAAAAGGTGAACACCATGCTCATACATAGACTTTCTAAACGAGTAATGATCATATGATTTTTTCGGGCCTGGTAAGTATTCCTTAAATGTTTCCTGCACCCTAAAGAAGTACTTCATCATGATTGAACAATATACCATTTTCCCAAATTTCGGCCTTTTTGATACCCTTTGATTATATACGCTCGTAACATCACACTTTCCATCTAATCCGTGAGAAAAAACGACCCCTATTACGCGTTTTCTTTAGCGAGTATGGTCACGGTGTCCACCTTTCAGTTGGAGTTTTCCATCCCATTGGATGCTGTTTGGAAGATGAAACATTCACTTTACTATACAGTATATCAGCCGTTGGTATGCGAGTTTGTCAAAAACGAAAATAAATAAGAAAATTTTTAAAACAAAATGAATTGTAAATGTGAACCATTTATATTTTGCCTCCTTGTGGTAGGATATTTCCAGCATTTCCGAACTTTCAAATAATCATTTTAGATTTAATAATATTAAAGGTAGTAGATCCGATTCGCAAACATCTCCAATATCAGTCAAATGTCATATTAACCATCATGCTAAGAAGGTTTTCTTTGTGAAATTTGGAGGTCAGTGAAATTCAAAAATTAAACATCCGTTAGCCATTGGAAGAAGTTGAGTGCAAATTCAGACCTCAGGCTTAGTGCTCAGATGTTTTCCTATTTGATTTGATCTGTCTTACTGTGCACACTAAGATACATACTGGAATGGTTATTTCTTATTCATTAAATTATAGTAGCATATCATTCCTTTACAACATTATTTCAGTTGATTACCTGTGTACAACACGTGTATATAAGCGCCCGATTGCAGACAGCAGGTGGCAAGGTGACCGTTGCAACTACTTACATTATTACCACCTCCGAAGGAAATGCACCAGTCCGACTACAGCCATCATCGAAAAATGAGATGGAATGTGGAATGCTTTGGTCGTTTTGCTCCCAAACTTAACAGTTATGTTGTCAATAAGGCTGCTACGTATCTAGATAATAGTCTCACATACAACTGTATCTGGATATTGCGTTGAAAATGATATTTGGCGAGAAACAAAAGCTTGAAATCACAGGAATTCACACTGCTGACAACGGCAGACAGTGAAGGTCAACGGCTCAAATTTTCGTTGGTAGTCTCGTCACGTGATAGTTCTGTATGGATTGTACACGTTCCCTATGACAACAATTGTGAATGGGTAGTCTAGATTTACTGCAAATTTGCGTCAGGACTGCTCAACCAATGGACAAGATTCTTATGTCACAAAAATGGGCAGAACATCTACTTTCTGAAACCGTGCGCCCAAAGTTTGTACGATCTTCCGTTCTCGAGATATCCCGTCTGGAAGAATTGCAAGACGGCAAAATATGCTCAAATTCGTCAAATTTGGACTGTTCGCCATAGACAATTCTACTCATAAGGTACTTTTCTGATCTAATTTGCGTCACTGCTACAAATGTTACAATAAAGATATATACACATAAATAATCCCTAAAGTGTCCACTTTCAGAATCCGGGCGCCCCAAGTTTGCTTCTTAAACAGTTTAAAAGTTATGGCAGATTTTGTGGAAAAATGCGTCGATTTTTGACCCGTTTTACGTGTTGTATAGTTGCGTTCGCGCGGAAGCGCGGCTTCGCAGATGACCGAAAGTTTTCAATATGTAATAGCTCGCACAAATTGATACAGAACATTTGTGTTTGTGTGCATGGGGACGATCCGATAGTTCATACAACAAAAGGGTTTCGTACAATTATTTTTAACATTGTTAAACGTACTCTTCCACATTTACGTAGCATGTAATGTGTCTTTATATTTATTTGGATTGTTATCTTGAGAATTGCTAAAAACCGTTATTATGAAAAAGTGGACCTTTCAGAATTTGGGGGGGTGCGTACGCACCCGACGCACCCCCCCCCCTGGCTACGGGCCTGGCATTTCATTGGCCTGGAGACATGACACAGAGTTAGATGGCTACCTGGGCCCTGTTTCATAAAGCTGTTCGTAAAGTTACGAACAACTTACGAGCGACTGGTGATCAGTTCTGATCTGCTATACTTATCAGAATTTCCATAATTTAGCACAAGAACTGATCACCAGTCGCTCGTAAGTCGTTCGTAACTTTACGAACAGCTTTAGGAACTTACACTCCCCTGGTGTCTACTCGAGCCTGGTAGTCTGCTGGATGCCGTGTGGTTCCATCGACGTCTCTGCGACTTCTTCGGAGACTATAGCCGGAGAAGTCGCAAGAGAATCAACCATGTTCGATCTTTTCTTTCTTTCTTTCTTTCTTTTTTAAAGACTTTCTCTATATAGTCTCCGGCTGGTCTCCGAAACATCTCCGTAACGCATGTCTCCGCGACGTTTCCGTCAGTCGCAGCCACATTGCGGAAGCTACTTTTGTCCGCAATGTCCGTCCGCTACGTCCGTCCGCGATTTTTTATTCAACTTCGAGCAATCTTTTCAACAGAGTTAACACTTGCGTGGTAATCCTTTACCAGGACCACAAAATTAAATCTTACCCTCCACTTAAATTCTGTCACATATTCATGCCTTTTAGACACACTACTGAAATTATCAGTGTTCTTATTTATACCCCCATCTCGCTAGACGGCGATTCCGCTACGATCATCAAAAATCGACAAAGCGCGGCGGATCGTGGCTTGATCTCCATCGTATCTTCAGCGGTTCAGAAGCGCGGAGAGTCACCACCATCGCCATGGTCGGCGACCTCGCTACGGAAGTTTTGAACATGTCCAAAACTTCCGTAGCGAGGTCGCCGTGGTTTTAGAGCGTATCATAATCGCCTCACGAGCGCATTAAAAGCGCCACATTCGTAACTCATCGACGGGGTAGCAACGCGTAAAGTGTAACTCAAGCGCATCGAAAGCGGCCCCCATCGCCCATGAAAATTACCACTTTTACAGTATTACGTAACAGGAACCAATCATGCGCGATAGAAAGTGATGCACAGACCAGGAAGGTGGACATGGAGAGAAACGTATAAAATTCCTTTTTCCAGGTACACTCAGTACGAATCTACTCTGTTTATCAAATTGTTTGTCATATACCATTGCCAGTCAATGAAAGTAAATTAAGTTGTAATCTTTTCAAATATTTGAAGAGTTTGTTTGCAAAAACCGATAAGTCCATTTTTGAAGATTTTGAAGTAGGGTCTCTATCAAAAAGTACAAAATAATTTCTTTAAAATGATATATTGGTCACCACCCATTATAAAGGTACATTTTTGAAGTTATGATCAAAATAAGCAAAAAGTTTCTTATTATTCTCTCTATTTTTCTTGACCTTTAAAGGGAATATACAGTTCTGGTTGAGACCTAATTTCAGGTTTCTAACATTTTTTTTTTGTGTGAGGTAATGAGAAACCTCTTATGATGAAAGAGCATGTAATTCTATAATCAATTCAACGTTTATTAGATGAAAATTGGTTTTGAAATGGCGGAGATATCCAAAAAAGAGCAATTCTCATAAAGTGTGGGACCCACACTTTATTACGATAGCTTTGTTTTACTTTGTTTTTGGATGTTTCAGTCATTCCAAACCCGATTTTCATCAAATAAACTTTCAATTCCTCTTAAAATGGTATGCTCTGTACTACATCATAAGTGTTTTCTTGGTATCTCACAAAAAGTTAAAAGCACAATTCTCATCTCCACCAATACTGTACTATCCCTTTAATCGCAAATATCTCCATTTGACAAAATTATGGACTTATCAGTTTTTGCAAATAAGCTCTTTATATCTTCATAATTATTATAATCGTCTCATTGTAGGATACGATTTGTAGTTTGCTTTATTGTAAGCCGGCTCCTTAATATTATATACACATTTTTACCCTTTTAATTGAATAGATGACTTAACTAATAGTGCGATTTCTCATCAGGTTCTAACTGGTGTGTTCTACAGTGCTACGATGTAAGGGTAAAACCATATTATACAAGTCATATCCATGTTGGTTTGACAGTGACATCTGCCTGAAGAAATCCAATCATGAAACCCATTTTATACCCCGATCGCTTCAGATCGTACCATGAGCCCGGCGTAAACGTATTACTGTCGCTCCGATCGTATCACTGTTGTAGCGCGGTCTTGATAAGCGTACGAATACAGTCGGTTTGATCTCAGAAGAAGCGCGTCTCGTCGGCCTGGAAATGCGGCAACAACGTGGCAGAGTCGTATATTGTCATCGTGGCGCTATCGCCTATATAGCGCAGGTTGAGCGTGGAGAAACCGTATTGTAATCGCCTCGGAGGCCAAAAATGGAGACGGACGGCGATCGCGCCACGATTTGTTAAATCGTCACAGATCGCCAGGTCGCCATGGCCGCCTTCCTGGTGAGATGGGGGCCTAAGAACAGAAAATCTAATCTTATACGGTTGATATAAAAGCTAGAGTTCAGATGATAATAAATCGCGAAACTTTGATAAAAATGAAACGAAAATAATCATAATGGGGGTACATCGAATGCCCTAACCAATGCGTTGTTCGAAATAGCCGTGTTGGTAACGCGATTTCATAAACTACATTAGCGTAATGAATAGAGCGACAGAAAGAAAATCCGCCTTCTTATGAAAATTATGACATCCTCTGTCTCGTAGAATGTCAAGAACAAGGTTGTGTGGATATTACATCTTTGACAGTATAAGGAAAATATAAAAGTTGTCCAAGTGGTTTCTTGTTATTTCTACAACGTTCTTCAGGATCTGACTCAACTCGTGGCTGAAGAATGCGTTAGCCTGTATTGGATAGGGTCTGATTCTTTTTCCACCTTGTCAACATCAAAAGAGTTTGACAGAAAAACAAAAACAAAATAAAACTGAAGGTGAACTTGTTTTCTGCAGATTTGGATTGTTATCTACCATTTTTGCGAAAAGTGGCCGTAAAGAAAAATATGCATGCCTTGCATTATGCCATGCATTTATTCGAGTTTTTCAGACGAATCAGAGCCTTCTACAACAAGAAGGCTCCGCGACGAATCAGTGCCGTATATCAATCTTTATATGGCACTGAGACCAATGCTATAAGTGCGCCATCTACCGGCAATGGATCGAAATGTTGCAGCAATCCCCGTGACCTGGCAGTTAGACCACCCAATACTGCGCACTGCATACTCTCTAAAAAAATCGAGTGAAAATTTTCACTCTAAAAAGAGTGAATACAAAAAAGAGTGAATTTCGAGTGAAATTGGAGTGAATTTTGAGTGAAAATGCTCATTTTCACTCGTTTTGGAGTGACCTCAGGGATCACTCCAAAATCTTCGAGTGATCCCTGACGTCACTCCAAAATGAGTGAAAATGAGCATTTTCACTCAAAATTCACTCCAATTTCACTCGAAATTCACTCTTTTTTGTATTCACTCTTTTTAGAGTGAAAATTTTCACTCGATTTTTTTTAGAGAGTACCAACCATAATTGTATAAGCTTTTACAACGGACGGATTTTCCTTTGCCTTTTCTTCACAGTATTTCATATCAAATTAAACGAGAATGACTAAAACAAAAGCGACCAAAATAAGGACAATAAACAACAAAATAGGTGGCCATCATTAATCTGAATAGCATTTATAAAGTTAACGAAAAACCTCGAGTTCGTATATAAGTTTCTGTACCATGCCCGTAAAACGAAATTGGCTCTATGTGAGAATGAAAAGATAGGTGGACAAACATTATCACTAATAAATATATGGGATAAGTAAATAAATGCATAAAATTGATAGAAATATGCGGCGAGTAATCATTATAATTAATGCACATTTATCTTTAAAAAAGAAGAAGAAGATATTTGCGTACAAACCACCTCTGGAGAAAACAAAGGGAGGTATCGTAACAAAGTAACTTAACGTTTAGTGTTCATGTAAACTATCAAATATTCTGCTTTCGGATTACCTCTTCTTTCATGTTGCCATTGTCTTTCCTATTATGATAATTTGTGCTAATCTCTTATTTTGTAAATAAACAATAAGGTTTCTACACAGTGTTAAATGCGACTTATGTTGTAAAATCAAATTAGATGAATACGGTATAATATCATTAAAAGCAGACGTAAGGTGTGAAAAAAAAAGGAGTTGGTGATCAACGTATCGTGAATCTCACTGTTGTTTTGTATACACACCAGCAAAGTGGTAATGCTTACAAAATTAATTGGGTCGAGAATTTCGCAACATTCTGTATACTGTAACCTCTTCCTATCGTAGCTATTATTATAGTGGCTATTACAGAACGACGTAGACTGATATATCGCATTCTTGTTGAGTTTATTTCAAACAAAAAATATCAAAGATTTGTTCACAGTTCAACAGAAAATGCTTAATGTGTTGACTCTGCGATTCATTCTGTCTATTTGAGTACGGATGTGGATCCGACGAATGCCATTGTGGTAAAATAGGTCTTACACTGCAACAAGTAAATATGAAACACCGAGCTGGTGTTAAATATTCGGTGCTCATTTCTGGTGTTAGATTGACACCAGTTCCTCCAGGTGTCATTTCAAAATATAAAATTGTTTTTTGAAGAGTTTCTTGGTAACTGCACTTCTTGTTGATTTTCAACTTTAACAAGACGATCAAGAATTTTCCGATAAAGTACTTGATTTTTGAAAAAAATGTGTAAACACATTTACACCACAGTAACACCAGTTGGTGTGGTCTCCTATTGAAGCTGGACGGGTGTTATACCATTGACATTAACACCAGCAATACCAAATCAACACCATGCGGTGTCAGCATTGAACTAACACCAGCACACTACAGGTGTCAAAAATATCACCAGCTACTGTGTCAAATTAACACCACGAAGTGCCAGGTGAACTTTTCAACACCATCACAATACATTTTCTACACCTGTGGGTGTGGTCCTCTATCAACACTTGATCGGTGTTGAATTCAACACCCATGGTGTTAAATCTAATACCGATGTTTTTACAGTGTACTTTTCATTTTCATGTCCGATTTTGATAATTGCACTTTTCTTGTGCTTTGTCTGATTGTGCTCTTTTCTTTTACACCAACAGACACATGGTGTCAAACTGCATTTGCATGATATTGGCCTAAAAGTGTAAAGACAGAAGTCCTTGAATATTTACGTTGAAGAAAATAATGTGTGTCAACGATCATGAAGGACTGGAATGTTCAGTAAATAGGCGTATACCAATTCCAAATCGGTAGAATACCCAGTATACTGTGAAATTTACGGACTGGAACACTGCCTTCTAAAACTCTCATTTTGAATTCAAACAAGATTTTTTATACCAAAATAGTACAAAATGTAATCGGTATCCCTGTGAAATTGAATACAAATCCCTATAGACCTTATCACAATAAATATTTTACCGCACAGATACACCCATTGTGAGATAAACACAGGTAAATTATATCGTCAATTCGTAGTCAATATAAACGTCCGTAGCTGTACGCCGAGTCGATAAATCTGGGGATCACCGGGTACTGGTAGTCCGATTTTGGTTTAGCAAGTTGTTGAGGCCTGTCTCCATCAGCCCGAAGTTTCAAAACAGAGAATGAAAACATTCTGACCGTCCATTTGCAGACACACATCGCCCCACATTTTAGTGCAAGTTTATCATCATCAGGGCACATTCACTATGTAACCACACGCCAGCAAGGAAACGGACAAAGTGAGAGATAACTGTGCATTTAAAAAAGGCAAAGCAAGGCAAAGCAAAGCAAAGCAAAGCAAAGCAAAGTAAAGCAAAGCAAAGCCAAGCAAAGCAAAGCAAAGCAAAGCAAAGCAAAGCAAAGCAAAGCAAACAAAACAAAATGAAACATTGAAAATACCCGATATCACGTGCTATATAACGGCTAAAACTCGTAGTCAATGTATTCCATATCAATTTCTTATCATTAATAAAACTATAGGCCTACATCGTCTAAACCGAGTCCGACACGTTCAAAATTATGATTTCGTTGTCACGTAAAAATAGAAATCTCAGCACATATTAATAGATAAACACATAATATTATATAGAAACTGATATTATGCAGTAAAACGAATTGATGTAAAAACGTTTTTGAATATGAACATGGATCTATACACAGTGAACTTATTTGGGCTTGTGTAGGCCCTATGTCCTTAATGGGATACATCTTATCTTGAAATCTGGTCCATCCATATTACTATACACGATGCTGCCAGAAATCAAAGTTTTATAAATTGCACAGGGGTGCTGAATGCGCACCTCCTCCTATACCAATATATTTTAGCTGGACCAGAAGAACAATAATGTGATACATTATGCGAATATTGCGTGAGTGAGTCGCCAAATTTGGCTTCTTTCCGACAGTTTTTTTTCTTTGCCTGTGTTTATGGTTTGTTTCAAACAATCTATTTCTTCAAACAATCCGACACAATTTTCGAAGTATATTTGCGCTTATTTTTTCCCCAAAATTGAAAATGGAAACCGTCCTACAATCATGATTTCGTGCAATCACACTCCTGTCACACCATAGAGGCGTCTGCTTCATAATATTCCCTAACGACCCCGGCCTGACTTACACCCGTTATTTACCTCCGCGATGGTATTAGTTCCCCGTAAAGTTGATGCATGACACACTCAAAATATAAAATTCTGGCCCAGTGAAAAGTTATACGTGAAAAAAAAAAAGAGAGCAGAATGTAACAAGTATACACAATAATGAGAATTTGACCAAAACTGATATAAAAGATACATTGAAGTTATGAAAATGTGAAGTTTAGCTAACTTTCATGCAAAAAGCAAAATTATGTGAGTTGATGATGTCATCCCCTCACAACCTGCCATAACTCTTGTACAGATAATAATCTTTATGATGTTGAATTTCCAGGTTTTAGTTCAAACTCAATTCATGATCCAGTCTCGAATCTCAATAGAGTTAGGCCTATTTAGTCAAGTTATGTAACAGCATTTTCATTCTTTTATATACCGTTCAGCCGAAGAATTCATATCAATTTTTTGACACAATGGGAAATTGCGAGGTGATGACATCATCTCCCTTATTTGCATATTCATATTAACTGGTCGAGAAATGTTTTGTAAATCTTAATATCATAACTTCTTTTTTTTTATTCCGTTTTCTGTAAATTTTCATTGTTGTGCTTGTGAATTATTTGTCTTTTCTTTTGGTTAGAATCAAGTTATTACTGGTCCAGAATTATATTTTAAAGAAAACCAAAACCCAAGTATCTGAATGTGAATTGAGAGAAAGTAGCAATAGAGTAGAACACGTCAGTGAAAGTTTGAGGAAAATCACACAATCCGTTCAAAAGCTATGAATTTCCAACGTTTTGATGCCGCCATTGGGCTTGAAAAGGAGACTATTGCACCTCGTGACGTCATTGTATAATTTTATGGACAACAATATAAGCAAAATATAACGTGAGTTCCACAAAAAAACACGTATTTTTCGTAAAAGGTTCACATTGAAAATGTTAAGACTAATATTATTCCCCCTGCTTTCCGAAAGAGTTAAGTCTAGTGCTCTCTCATGAAGCTAGAAATGTGAAAATACCAGTATGTTGAATTTTATCAATTATTTCTTTATATTGTTGTGCATATCATGACGTCATAAAGTGTGTAGTAGACTCCTTATCCATCAGTGATGATGGCACCGAAATGTGAAAAAAAAAATCATTACGCTTGATTCGATTGTCCGATTTTCCTCAAACTTTCATGAATGTGTTCTATACTAATATTGCGGCTTTCATTCATTCCACATTTATATCTGGGCTTTGGTTTCCTTTAATTGTGAAAACATCATTGATTTGGGATCAATTTACGAATTTGTGAGTAGAAAGTGGGCACAAAGGTAATAAAACAACCCCTCATAGTATATTCACGTTATTGTCATACACCAATGATTATGTGTTTGAATGGCATTACTGACTACGTTTGAACTGTATTTTGTGGCAAGTTTATCAAAATATCTTTATCTTTTCATCATTCTGCAAAGACGTAAAGTTTATTGACACTCCTCCAAAACATGTGGCAAGCAAAGTCGTTTCATGCGAAAACTGATCGCGAGAGTCAACATAAAATATAAGATTTCATCGGCGATTATGCTACGCACAACACGTGTGTACAACTTTGTGTGTGGAATTCCTGTCTAACGTTTGTTTGTCTGCCTCCTATATCAACCTTATAACACTTCTGTCTCGAAATGTATCACCCGAACATATATCAGTCAATGATATATCACAATACCAATATATTTTCAAATTAATGATCACCCAAAGCACACAAACATGAAAGAATTTGAAATATTTGATGCCATATGCTGCTTGTTTTTGCTCCTCTGTCTCGATCATCCGACGTTTTTTTTTCCCGTAGATGCACTGCTGCCTTTGTTAGGATCTAATTGAAACTGTGTTTACTTTCTTTCATATCTTTCTATATCAACAATATGCTTATATTCACCAAAATCATTTGTTTATACGTATACATGCATGTACATAGCAAAATTCATAATTATAGACAACTACATAAAACAGCTCTCTTCGTATACTGTCACTTTGTGCAAGGATCGTGATAACACCTTTCATATCGTCATTATCTTCACTGCCACAGTGAAATTCTTCCATTTTTATATGTTTATTACGATTGATGTAGTCCTATATCATTGATCTATTGTGTGTATGTTTACAAATAGAATGTCTTATGACCTTGAATTTTAATCATTATCATTATCATTATCATTATCATTATCATCGTCGTCATCATCATCATCATCATCACCAATATCATTATCATTATCATCGCCACTTAGGTTCCTTTTCAAAGCATTAGTCACTGCCGTCACTGCGTGCACTTCATTATGATCACATCATCGCTGTCACCCAATATCGCCATGGTTTATCACCAGCCTCACAGCTGCAACATCTCTACTACAACAACCTCTAACAACAGTTACCGCTACCACCACCACCACCAACAACAACAACGCTATACCACCGCCGCCACTTGGCCTGCATCAAGCAAGCACCCCTACCAAGCGTCACCAATCAACCATCTTGTACCCATTTCTGCCAACGATCTTTTCACTCTTTCCACGCACGTCATCAGAAGAACAGAGTGATACCAACCTAGTCCTGCTAAATAAAGTTGGAGAAATTCATGTTCATACTTCACCAATAAGCATCCATACAATCGATGTTACAATGAAAATATTTAATACACTGCCTTCACAAAATTCTACAAGAAAAGGGAACGGAGAAAAGTTTGACCGCTAGAAGTCGACGGAGAAACCGTGCGGTGCATGGTGGGATACATGTATGGATTTTTTGAGCCACCAGCCGCATCGCAGCACACACTCTCTACCAGCGCAACGAAAACCGGAGTGCGTTGCTGAGATTGGGGTTTGGTAGAAGTGGAGTTACGGGAAAACTTCCCAATAGTTTTTGTGTGCGACAGCTAGGCCAGTGCTGTCCGCTCGTTCACAACGGAGCAGCACCCTACCCTTGTTGCTGGAGATTGGGTAGCTGAAGCGGGTGAATGGTATAGGTCATGCAGTGGTATGTGTATGCGTGGTCACTTTTCGGAGCGTTGATGCCCATTCGATATGTTTCTTCATCAGTGTTTGATGCTTGGTGGACTTAAATATCGACAAATATAAAAGGTGAGCGATATTTGGTTATAGCATGTACTGCCCTTCGTGTTAGTAGCAGACATGTACTTTGGTACATCGTCATCTTACGCCTACCAGTGTTAGATCACCAACATTATCTGTTGCCCTTGGGTTTGATGTATAACTGCTGCCCCTAAATTCGCCGTGCATTGTTATGGACTGGAGCTAAGCAAGGACTTCGGTACACACTTACTACTAGAAGACGATGTTGCTGTAGTGGCTTGGACCCACGCATTGAAAGAGAGGTGGGTTTCCACAAAGACGATTTATAACGACCGTCTTCTTCTTTCATTAATTTCAATTTTGTTCAAAAGAAGAGTATTTCTGTAGGTGGGTGACAGCTGATTCATGTTAGAGGCTAGTAGAGCTCATGTCAACAATTTACATGATCAACTATCTTGAGTGCTGTATGTCATTTAATGTAGTTATAGAAGTTCACATACTCTCTAAAAAAAATCGAGTGAAAATTTTCACTCTAAAAAGAGTGAATACAAAAAAGAGTGAATTTCGAGTGAAATTGGAGTGAATTTTGAGTGAAAATGCTCATTTTCACTCATTTTGGAGTGACGTCAGGGATCACTCCAAAATCTTCGAGTGATCCCTGACGTCACTCCAAAATGAGTGAAAATGAGCATTTTCACTCAAAATTCACTCCAATTTCACTCGAAATTCACTCTTTTTTGTATTCACTCTTTTTAGAGTGAAAATTTTCACTCGATTTTTTCTAAGAGAGTAGGCCTACAAATGTACCTATTTAATATAGCAATCTTAATGAAATGACATCTGATATCTGTTTAGGTAGTCATTGTCATTGTCTTGACCCTTTGTTGATGTATGAAAGTGCAGGTGATGGAAATATCACATTTATACCAAATTAACAGAGTACATGTTGATGCTCTTTCATATATGTTTTTATTCATTTCTCTGATTGTTTATCTGCCATTGCTGTCCATCTATTGAATACAGAACTTTTATTTCATTTTCAAAGATCAATACAACTTTATAAGTGAATGAATATTATTGATTATCAATACCTTGGACAAGACTAGTACACACTTTAAGTATTTCAAAACAGAGGAATTAAACCAGGCCTGCATTTCATTAACAAGAAGAGTGATGGAGAGCTAGCTATGTAGGCCTATGTACCATCAGAGAGCAAATATATTGATTGTGTTTATATAATTATGTATGCATGATACATACATGTACATGCACATAAGTACATTGTATACATATAAAGGCCTACAAATGTACAAGTGTACATATTTAATACCTATACACACATATATTACATGTATATGAAGGCAGAGACCTGCCAAAAGTTGCATGTATTCATAGGCATGAGACTCATGCTGCAGGGGTGTTTCAAAATGATATTCATTTGCCTGACAAACTTTTCTGATGCCTCATTGAAAAACAAACATCCAAACAAACAAACAAACAAACAAACAAGCAAACAAAACAGCAACAAAAACAAAAACAAAGCCCCAAAGTGCATTTCCACCCACAAAAAAAGAGTTGCAATTTGAGACAATATTTCTTTTTAAAAGCCAAAATAACGTATTTCAAATTATATGAACCAGATTGCATGATTTACACTTGTACAGCTTAAAAACTCTAATGTTCTTTTTAGCTCACCTCTCCCTCTGGCGGCACTGATTTTCCCCCACAGAATCTCATGCCTAGCTGCACTCTGGACTTGGCATCTCTGGTATACACAATAATTGCTGACTGGAAAACTTAATAAATGTCAGTATTCCTGAGGCATAGGGGTAGGTTATTATAAAAAGGGATAGGATATAAGTTTGGGTTTTATTAAACTATGTATAGTAGGTCATGAAAAGGTCAATTTGTGTGGGTGGGTGGAACATGTTTCACCCCCTTTCCAAGTAGATAGGCAGAAAATTACAAACAAAATCATCAACAAACCTACTGTACCTGCCTGAATGAATATTGGGACTAGTGTCCTGTAAACATACAGAAGCTTCCAGTGTAACATTTCAACCATGTTACATAATATTATAATGTGCATCAATGCACATTAGATGCATGAAAACATGTGTATTATATGCAAATACATGCTTATAGTTAAATTTTCATTTACACCTGCAGTTTGGTTAAAGCTTGAACGTCCAATTTACCAGTATGTAAATGTTAATAAAGTGCATGATGATACACCTAATTTTTCAAACTTCAAAACATTGTAACACAGATGTGAGGTTAATGAAAACCATACCATATGTTTTGTTTGAGTGTCATTTCTTTTTCATTAACAATATATGCAATTTGTACAAATTTTGTGGGTCACAATGTGGATACTCAAAGAAACCTCTTGCATCAAAATATCTTGGCATGTTTTTTACACATTTGGAATAACAACACAAAATTTGAGGTGATAAACTTTCTGCTGAATCAAGGTTTTTTTCACTGTAATCTAATCAGGAATAATCCGGGGATGATTAACTGGCTTATCCGCAATATATGGATATTCTTGGATATTGTACAACCAGTTCTTTTGTACATCTATCTTTCTTTCAAATTCAAACTCAAACCTCAAAGTCCACAAGTTGTCCTTCATATGCAATCATTGCCACTTGATTGAAAGGCAGCATCTACTTTAAAACTCATTTGAGCAGTAGATTACTAAATCCTACAATCTTGGCTCTTTGCATTTTTCAGATTCAAATAAAGTCATGAGGCCCATTTTATACAGGAAAAATGAATCTTCTGCTGAATTTCCCGTATGTGCCAACAGCCCTAGATTTCTGATGTATTCAGTATTTGTCCCCCCCCCCCCATGACTTAATATCTTTGAACTTTCTTCGAGAAGAACTACAAAGGTAGTAGATGAAATCTAAATGAGATTTGAAGCTATGATCTTTTTTATTTATCAGAAGTTCTACATATGGTATCTAGCAGTTCACAACATGACTGTGCTCTGCAACAGTCTCACACATTTCATGCTACTGAGCCTTAGTGGTAACTATGAAAATATAGGCTTGTAAGTTTTTATAAATTTGACTGTGTTTTGCTGCAACTAGAGGCATTCCTTTTTTTTAATGAATTTGCTTTTATTGTGAGTGGTTCCTCTTTATTCACAACCTCTCCAAGGTTTTGACTGTGCTGAGAATACAAAATCAGCGCCTCTTATACAGTATGTCATTGATATGGGTGTCTGAGTTGTTGAAGCTAAGGTTTTGGCGTTTGGAACATTTAACACTCCAATCCCATCAGATTACTGCATTCTGAGATCGAACATTCTGTAATGGTGAAGGCTTCCAGTACGTTTATTTGAGTCTTTACATCTAGTGCATTTGTTCCATGCCTCCTTCTGTTACTTTTGTCAATGGATTTGTTGTAAAAGGATCAGTTCTGGAGTTCCTGGGCTTTGTCGTAATTAGCCCAACTCCTCCCCCTCTCACCCCCCCCCCCAAAAAAAAAAGAAGAAAGAAAGAAAGAAGAAGAGATGATATATAAAGAAGAAGAAGATAATGGTGATGAAGAAGAAGAAAGAATTAAATGATGCAGAGCTTTTCAACAATCCTATTCAGGTGTCAACCTTTCAAGAGAACATACTTACTGCAAGACACACTTTCTTGATCCCCGCTTCATGTTCTCAGGGATTATTTTGTTATGAAGAACACATCTATCCGGAGTGGAAAACAGACTGGGGCAGATTTTAAAACCTACTAAGCTCCTTCATAAACAGGTTTCCCAGCTGTGAAGCTTTAAATTTCCCTTTTCATATTCTTTTTTTTTTTCCTTCGGGCCAAAGAGCAAAGGGTACAATGTATGTCTGTGGCAGAGATGCAGCCACATTGTCCATTTCGGACATGAAGTGGGGATTATCTCCACAATGTGGCACACATTATCGGCCAGTAGGCTGTTGAATCTTCAACCCATTGGCAATGTTGATTTTTTTCTTTTTACTACACTGTATGTATCTCATTCTATCCTTATACAGTGTACACCCAGTCTAATGGTATTTTTTCATGTTTGTTCCTCCCTCCCAATGTTGCATTTTTAAAACTTCTTTTTTGGCTTTGGTACAATTCTGCAGAGGAAGACAGGAGGCACTTTAGAATTGTGGATTACAGATTTAATGAGCTTATGCCCAAATCCGCAATATCCCTCTTAGCGATGGAAAAGGAGATGTTGCGGTTGTCTTTCCGAGGTGTGAGGAACTTAAAACTGAAACAATGAGTATCAATGGGTTTGGAGGTGTGTCCTCAGTATTCACAGCTTTCTTTCAACTAATTCTGGATTGTTCATCTCACTATTGGGTGCAGGAAGAGGCTCCTTTTTTTATTGTTTTTTTGTTCTGTGTTGTCATGCTGTGTCTGGCCCATGATCTGATCGCATCAAGTGCCTTAATACTTCCGTCAATCTAGCCCTTGATACAATTCGATACACAATAAGAATCATCTTCCCTCGGGAGCACATTGAATAGACTTTAACTCAAGGAGAAAGTTGCCTCAAGTGAAAGCTCCGTCACTTGAAAATAGCAGATCACTGAAAATCTGCAAGGTATCACACAATTTCAGACATGCAGCAGTCATCCAAATGATATCATTTTATCATTTGTAATGTGTCCGAATGTGAGGTTTAACTTTGTTGCCAATGGCAACCAGTGTGTTCACAAAATAGATGACTCTTTGAAATGGCAGTTCAGAGAAGTTGTAGTGGCCACCCTGGGTGCACTGATTATGAAGTCTTTTTACAAATCTTACTCTCTTTCTCAATGTGAAAGATTATCAAATGCATTGTATGGGATTTTTCCTTGAAGAGCGATGTGACTCCCTCCATCTTGCACAAGATTGAGAACTAGGAGTGAGAAATAATATGGGAAGAATCCTTAGAAAATACTCAGATTGAGGCAAAATTGAAATGAGAGACATTCTCTGCTCAAAGCGAGATTGCTGCAAATCCAGTCTCAGAACCACCTGACTTCAGTGGCAGTTTGATAAAGCAATCAGATGTAAGGTTGCTGTGAATTAGGAACATTGGAATATCGATGCAGATTCTAATTCATCCAAGTAGTATGTACATAATTACATCTGTTTGACTGGACTTGCTTGTGAAAAATCACAAGTAAGTCATGTTGAACAGATTTACATTTAAGTACCATAGAACTTCTCTGCATGTATGACCTGTGTAGTTTTTGCAGTTGGTATCACAAGTATATACTTTACAGAAATATATTTTGAGAAAAGACAAAGTGAGATATGAAAATAGCCCTAAAATTTGTTTTCTTATTTTGATTCAAGTCATCTTTTATGCACAGTTATTATTTGAAGAATTGTGGACCATGGGTCAAAGGGCAAGTGTCAATAAGTCAAGTAAAAATGCTCAAATTCCAAATGCTTGTTCTCTTAAACAGTATTAGCCATCCATCCAAATAAAACCTACAGTACATGTAGTTCAAGAAAGTAAACACTCCACACATTTGTCATGAACATGTCATTTCAATTCTTTTTTTGTCAATTATGTGAAACTGGTATCTTGCATTGTCAAAACGTACTTTAGACCTACATTGTATTGGGAGGACCATGTGGTAAGGCAGAGGCATGCAGTCACCATAGCAACATTTCCAGTTACTTTTCAAACAATATTGTCATTGCTCATAAAGTGTCTTTTTTAAATTTCCATATCAAAACCTTCATATTAGGGCCTTTTGTGCATAGTAGATAAGTCACATGTTTTCTGATGCATGATGAAAAAATGTTTCCCCTTAATTGTGTAAAGTTACAATGCATAATGAAATCTACATAATTATGTACATACAGTGGAAATGTACCAGTAGATCACACTTTACTGGAGAGCATGAGCTTCAGTAAACCTCTTATGAAGACATGAAGAGTTTGTTTGCAAAAACCGATAAGTCCATATTTGCCAAATGGAGATATTTGTGATTAAAGGTCAAGAAAAATAAAGAGAATGATAAGAAAAATTTTGTTTCTTTTGACCATAACTTCAAAAATGCACCTTGTAGTCACCAATATATCATTTTAAAGGTATTATTTTGTACTTTATGACAGAGACCGTACTTCAAAATGATTTTATTATCATCATTATTCTTATTATCATTCCTGCTAGAAGTGGTGATATTATTATCGATGCCCTTATCTTTACTGTTCATTCATTCAATCACATGGCGTAATGTTCCTGGTTGATGCCGGTTTACTGTAGGCCTACTCACTAACTATTAGTCACCTACAAAGTGTAACTGTAAGCTGATTTTCTGAACCACAAGGGGTTGGCATCATTTGCCCATTTTCTTGTGTGGGTGGGTAGGGGGGCTACTTCACCGTGTTGGCACCTTGCTCATTACGATGAATGAGTGGAGTACAATTTGTACATGGGATCTTTCACATGCGTGAGTCGTGGCTATACTCACACATGGGACCTCCACTTAATGTCCTATCCAAGAGACATAGTGTTTTGCCTCTTTCTAGAGGGAACAAAACACTTTAGGGTTTTTTACACTTGCAAATTTTTGCTTAGTCCCGTACCAACGGTGGGGCTAAGGGGGGGGGGGGGGGGTCCTTAGACCCACCATTGGTACCGGACTTTCCTTAGCCCACTTTCTGTTTACACTTGTTTTTGCCAAAGTGGGCTAGCCCCACCGATAATCCTGTACTATCTGGCCCTGCAAAAGAGCAGGGTTACCACCGCAATTGCGGTGCTAACCCCACAGTTGTGGTGCCAAGCAAGTAAGTGTAAACAGAACAAAGAAATAATCCGGGGCTAAGCAACGGAGACGAAGTCAGACCCTCACTGACCAATCAGAAATGAGGTAATCAAGTGCTGCCGATGCGTGCGTGTACTTGTACAGTGCACAGCGTAATCATGAATATTCATGTGGTTTGGGAAGTACGAGACTAAGAAATACGAGTGTAAAAAAGGTCACTTTTCTCTTTAGCCCAGGACAAGAGCTTAGTATGGGATTTAATGGCGAGTGTAAAAAGCTGAAAAATTGGTATGGGATTAACGATAGTCCTGGGTCAGAGAAAGTACGGGGTTAAGAAAAACAAGTGTAAAAAGGGCTCTACAAACGCTATTGCTCAAAGAGACTAGGGAATCGAACCCGGTACCCTTGAGTCTAAGGGTAAACATGCTACCTACAATACATCTGTACTAGAGTCATATCACTGCCCCTGCCGCCAAAGTAGCTGGATTGTAGGCACACGCCACAACGCCTGGCCACCATTATTGTTATTATCACCATCATCATCGCTGTCATTACTATCATTCTAGCTTCACTTTGTCAGATACAATGTACTGTAGGGAAGTAAATGTTTTTAGATTTCTTGCGTCGCTAGTGATGGTTGAGCAAAGCTCCCTCTAAGATCAAACACACATTGTGTCTTTAGCCCCGACATTTTGCCACCCCTTGAGATGAAACAGAGGCCATCATGGCGGGTAGTTGCTATGTCAGGCTCAATCATATCCACGAAGAAGGTGTTAAATCGTCAAGGGCAACACTGTGGTGACAGACTTCTCGTCGCAAAGGTCAACTTGTAAACAAGTCACCCTGACCAGTGCTGGGACTAATTCGCTGTTGGGGAAGGAGAAACAAGCCAACTCTAGAGAGTCTTTCTCAAATGAAAAAGTAAAAGAAAAATAGACAGAAAAAGAAAGGAAAAAAGAGAGAAAGAAGTGAAGCAAAAGATCTTCAGAAGGTACGTTGTTGTTTGGAAGGATGCATGATGGGTTGTAAAAAGAGCGGGCAAGATTAGTGAACAAAGGCGTTTGACAGGGAGCACAATGGGAGTGTTAAAAAGCGCACTGAATAGAAACTGTGGGTGGCATCGATGGCAGGGATTTTGCCCCGGGCCGGGAGAGGAGCGATCAGTTAGTTCAGTCTTTTGCAGGGAATCTCGGTCATCACATTGCTTTCATTTTGCTCCATCAAGGAATTGGAAACACACTGTAGATCTTTCTTTCCATTCAAACAGCATGTCTCTTGTCATCATTAAGAATCAAGTGATGGATTTGATTCGATAATTTCATGTTTGAGCCTTGGAAGTTTTTGAATGGCTTTAGGAGAAAACTGTGTTAGCAGATGTTATCACATACAGTACACTCAATGTACTTTTGTTAGCAATGATAAATTGTGATGATCATCATAATTTTTCTTCTTCTACATTGTATGTCTGTCACCACCATTATTTATTTTTTTAATGATTGTTGCCACCATAATAATCATGTGTAGCAGCAACAGGACCATTTCTACTATGGATTTTGCTGACTAGATCATTATTTTAGGAGTGATGGTGAGAATTATTGCTGCTGTTTTATGTTTTTATAATGTTCTCTAACAGTATCATACATATATGTAAATCATGGACTTGTCATCAGAATATTACTCACATGTATTTTATTTCTATCAAGGATTTATGTCAGCCACATTATGGTGATTTCTTTTTTCTAAAGATTTGAATGGTAAACTCTACTAGTTTTCCTGTTTTCAGTTGATAGCAGGTCAAAGAGGCATGATGGTTGTCAAAGAACCAACATTCAGAGAAATTGATTGAATGACGAAGTGATAAAATGTCTTGTAAATAATCTAAGGTTACAAACAAAGACAGAGCATTAACTACTAAAATGAATTGAGTCCCAAACTTCAGCAAACACACATGTACTGTGCAGTCCTGGGGAACATTAGGAACCAAGAAGTTCAGGGATTCATTGGTCTATGTAGCTGAATGGTCTTTACTTCAGACGTAAGGGCTTTTTACACTTGTAAAATTTTGCTTAGCCCCGGACCAACGGTGGGGCTAAGGGGGGGCCTTAGCCCCACCGTTGGTACGGGACTATCCTTAGCCCACTTTCTGTTTACACTCGTTTTTGCCAAAGTGGGCTAGCCCCACCGATAGTACGGTACTATCTGGCCCTGCAAAATAGCAGGGGTTAGCACCGCAATTGCGGTGCCAAGCAAGTGAGTGTAAACAGAACGAAAAAATAATCCTGGGCTAAGCGACGGAGACGAAGTCCGACCCTCACTGACCAATCAGAAACGAGGTAATCAAGTGCTGCCGGTGCGTGCGTGTACGTGTACAGTACACAGCGTAATTATGAATATTCATGTGGTTTGGAAAGTCCGGGGCTAAGAAATACGAGTGTAAAAAGGTCAGTTTTCTCCTTAGCCCCGGACAAGAGATAGTACGGGACTAATTGGCGAGTGTAAAAAGCTGAAAAAATTGGTACGGGACTAACGATAGTCCTGGGTCAGAGAAAGTCCGGGTTAAGAAACACAAGTGTAAAAAGCCCTTTAGTGATTGAAATATTTTGGGAACTTGCCAACACATCATCTTACAACCTAATGAACCATCTGTTATTTGAATGTTTGTGCATTTGACCATGGAATCGTGCCAGTCCATGTTCTCGTTTTTTCCTCTTTTATGCCGAAATGATGTTCACATTCATTTGAATTGCCCTAGAGGAAGATACAGAATTTGAAAAAAAAAAAGAAAGGAGCATACAGTTGTACATGTGTAGGAGGGAAATTGATGATTGGAACTATAGGACTGCCAACTCTGAACTGATTCCAATAAAGGTGGTATAAGACATTTTTCACTGACTTTGTATGAACAAAAACAAATTAATTTTGTTCTATGTATAATATATATGATGCATTAGAATATCTACATCTACTTATCTATTTACGGCATCTGGCTCTTTTAATTACACTTACATGTACAATATGTACATGTACATGTGCATGTAGGCTGTCTGACTATCTGCCCATCTAGATCTAGTCATCTATCTTACTATCTTTTGTCTTGTATTCATTTATCAGTCATTTCTATTTTTGGGGGCTGTGTGTGAGTGGTGCCAAATAAAATCAAATTTCACGTTGTGATAAAAAACTGATAATTCCTGTGTGGGAGTACAGCTTCTGTGTCTGATTTTAGTCTATTTAATGAATTTAATGTAGTGTGGTATTGCATTTTATTTAGTAATCTGAAATCTCTACCAGTGGTGTGCACTTTAACCCACTGAGGACAAGTCCCGAGTATACTCGGGCAAGTGTCTATGGGAAATGCGTGTTGTAGCAAAATCAGCCAGTCCTCAATGGGGTAATATGCAGCTACTTATATACAACGTACTACACTTCGGGTGCTAAATTAGTTACAATAAAGTTGTTCTCTGTTTGTTTTGTAGGGGGGGGGGGGGTGGAGTTGGTGGAGTTTCTTACTTGTGATTGGTGTTTCAATGCCCCAATCACAACTGAGAACCAGTCCTGATATGTTTCATGCTTTTGTCTCCTTCATTCCCCACCCCCCTTTCACCAACCCAAAATTTCAGAAGATTTCCCAGGTTCATACTTGTAAACCCTACTGGCCCTTTTGTGAGGGTGTCTGCGGTCTGCCATAGTGCTATAGTAATGAATTATGTTTGTAGAGCAGTAATGAGGTTGAAATGTTCCCCCTTTGTCAAAGGAGAACTCTGTACAATGTGCACTAAGCCACAATAAAAACAGCTTTGCGAGGGGAACCAGTTCTTGACACTTTATGTGCACAGACCCATGAGCAAATGCTCTGTCCATGAAACATAGTACTCTCGTCCCCATGACCTTTATCAGAAATTTTTTAGTTCGTGAATACGAGAAAGAAAACATCCTGTGTGTGAAATCGTCGTTTATATTATCCCTCCCTCTAGCCATGGATCACCCCAGAGCAGTCTGATTTTGACTATACTTGATGTACATCACAAAGCCAGCATAAAAGTCATTGCAATATTAGGCATTCAAAGACGAGATTCACAAAATTTCTAAAATGATAAATAACTCATGATCATATATTCCTGAATATTATGATATCAATGATAAGAAGTTTACTCTATTGAATGTAGCTTCTTCATTTCAAGATAAAGGGCCTTGAAGTGTTTTTAAGGGACTGTTTTACTGCACTGATTTACTTTTACAGTATGTGTGTGAAATGAGAAATCAATGAAAAAAATCCATATCACTGTAATTTTCATATGAATAAAGCTGAATGATGGCATTATTATGAAGTGCAGTCAGTTTATAATCATCATGAATCAAGAAAACTTCTGACTGCATGTGAAGTTCCTGTAGGATGTTTAATGCATACATTCACTGCCCTCATCAGGCGAAAACAAAAATAACCAAATTCATAACTCATGGGCATAGTTTGTAAAAAGTATTAAAGGGCTTCCTATACCAGTAACTAGAAATAAGCACTGAGAGGGAGCGCAGACCTCTGCCAAGCCACGCATTTTCACCCATACGCACATGCTTAAAATCGCCCTATTTCCCATTTAGGAGGCTTGTGTTTACCTTGAATCCTGATGCACAGTGCCTGCTGCAGAGCTCTCGCTTTAATGTGCTTAGAAATGCAAACCTCAGATATGTGTGCAGCTTGAACTCCTAAGTTCATTGACTTTTTTTTTTGGCAAACATAAGAAATCCTTCAAAAATTGATAAAAATTCCCAGTTCACTACCAAACTTTATTCATCTGTTCCTTGTGTTATTTCCAATGTTTCCTGTAAGTTTCATCTTAATCTGTTCTCAACTTTCTCAGTTATTTTGCAAACAGACAAACAAACCAATGCTAACAAACAAGAAACCAACCTCCTTGGAGGAGCTAGTAACCTATTTTTTAAACTTAAAGGGATAGCACAGTATTGGTGGAGATGAGAATTGGGCTTTTAACTTTTTGCGGGATACCAAGAAAACACTTATGAAATAGTATAGAGCATACCATTCAAAGAGGGATTCAAAGTTTATTTGCTGAAGATTGGGTTTGGAATGACTAAAACATCAAAAACAAAACAAAACAAAGTAAAACAAAGCAATCGTAAAAAAGTGTGGGTCCCACACTTTATTAGAATTGCTCTATTTTTGGATATCTCAGCCATTTCAAAACCACTGTTCATCAAATAAATGTTGAATTCCTCATGGATTTACATGCTCTTTCATATTTCATAAGAGGTTTCTCAGTATCTCACCAAAAAATGATAGAAATCTGAAATTAGGTCTCGACCAAAACTATACGATCCCTTTAAGCTCCAGTAGTACAAGGTTATTAAAGTTGACCCACGCAACTTTTGTGAGTTGCGTGGTGTATGGTTGCATTGAAGGTAGGAATATAAAATTCTTTATACTTTCTCCTTAAACTGTTCTCACAGCACAAAAAGAGCATGCTCGTTGTGTCCCCAATCTGTATGTGGTTAATTACTCCCTGTAACGTGAGAGGTAGGTATAGGCCATTGGGTCAAAGGTCAAGTGCACTCGAGGTTCAGAATAATAGTGTTGTACTTGAACGATGCTATTTGAAGCATGTATACACTTTTAGAACATGTCTACCACACACAGAGAATATGGTTTAATGCGTGAGTGAATGAGAGGGATAGATAGATAAATAGTTAGATAGGGAGAGATATAAAACAGACATGTAGAGAAAGTAACGAGATAGTTGAAAGAGGAGAGGTATATAACATAGTATCAATTTCAGTAAATTGAATTTTGTCAACCTCTGGTTCAGTCTGTTTTTAGTAATCTACTACTGGCGATGAAATGGATTCAGACTGTTTACATACCGGTACTGTGAGTTCTGTGACAACATGCTTTATATAGTGAAGTTCAATGCCATTTCATGTTCAAATAACTTTGATGAATTCAGATTCAGATTCAGATTCAGATTCATTTATTTTCCATTTAGGAAATTCCTTTTGTTGGCATATAGGCATACACATTGGAATATCTACATACATACATACATGTACATACATACATACAATTGTATACAAATATTCATGTACATATTATACGCAAATACAATTTTCAATTTATTCACAATTATACGAACATAATTCATACTCACAATACAATAAGCACATACATCAGTACAAGTTTATAATTTATTATACACGTAATTCATTAGATTTACTGATCAACAATGACAATAAGCTTAGATCAAGCAGAACAGCCAAAATTCTGCAGAAATCAGATTTTTAAAGGACAAGTTCACCTTCATAAACATAAGGATTGAGAGAATGTAGCAATATTAGTAGAACACATCAGTGAAAGTTTGAGGAAAATCAGACAATCCGTTCAAAAGTTATGAATTTTTGAAGTTTTTGTGCAGTAACCGCTGGATGAGAAGACTACTGCAGTGTATGTATAACTTAGATGTCACATGCGTACAACAATATAAGGAAAATATAAAGAGAATTTCACAAAACTCCATCTTTTGAAAAAAGTACACATTCCCCTGACTCGTTACCGACAAATGTTATGGGTAATATTATTCCCCCCGCCTTTAGAAAGAAGCAAGTCAAGTGCTCTTTTATTATGCGAAAAAAGTGAAAATATGTTGAATTTTCTTTTACATTTTCTTTATACTGTTGTACGCATATGACTCACATGCTGTAGTAGTCTCCTCATCCAGCGGTTCCAACACAAAAATTTTAAAAATTCATAACTTTTGCATCGATTGTCCAATTTTCCTCAAACTTTCACTGACGTGTTCTACTATTATTGTTGCATTCTCTCAATCCTTATGTTTATGAAGGTGAACTTGTCCTTTAACAATAAGGCAGTTATACGGTGTAATTTCACATTTACGCAGGGTATGTTATCACACACAGGGTGCTGCACTGAAAATGGTGCAGGCGAGGCAGCGATATAAAATAGTGGTAATGTAATATCTTCATCTTACCCAAGTCACCTATCATCTGTAAAATCAAACCTACTTTTTTGGTTTTGTTTTTTCAATGCTGGAATGAATAAGAAATTGTCCTGCCTGTAGGCCTACCATTCAATCATCTGAGCTAAATGACTTGAGCTGACTTCATATGGACCAACTTTGAAATTGGTTACTGCTCTTAATTGCTCTCCATGATGTACAGTAATAACCACAGAACATGCATCCTGAAATTGTTTCTTGTTCTGTATTGTAGGATAGCTGCCACATGAACTCTCATTTTTATTAGTATTCATGTGTATTTATATTAGTAACCTCAATATGCAAATAGCTGCCTGGTTTAGTAGACCAATATGATTCAAATATCAAGTAACAGATATCAAGAGCTGTGGCAATGATTATTCTATAATGTATGATGTGGCGATACAACATTTGCTGCTGTGATAATTTCTCTGGTCATGTTTTCCCCAAGGACTCAGGATGAGTGTTAGGGCTGCAATAGGGTTTTAGGTTTCGTTTGATGTGAGGATTAGGATTAGGATTAGGGTTATGTGTTTGGGTAGGTTTCGTGTTTGGCTTTATAGTGTGCAGATTTTCATGGGAGCAATCGTCGCAGGAGCAAATGTTATGGAACCGTACAACTTTGAAGATCTGTCAAAACACATGGTGTGTGATTGCCCTTTCTTTATGATGGGAGAGGGCTATGTAAGCTGCTAAACAAAAATTGTCTAAACAATACATCTGGGAACCTTGTGAAGTCCTCATCATCCAAACGAAGAATGCAAGGTGGAAGCAACTTGGAAGTTATGATAACTGCTAGACAGCATTTTGTCCCTTTTTTGGAAGCATTTTCCCCTTCAAAAGTAAACAACTTGCACGCTGAAACCAGACAGTAGTGTTGTATTGACGCTACTGTGATGTAAAGCATGTGCTGACTTTACCAGAGGTGTTGAAGCGTAAATGGTTGATTTTTATGTGTGTTGGTACACCCCCAAAAAGGGTTAAATTTTCTATATATATTTTTTTTATACCTTACCCTCTTCAGTTTGGGGATCTTTTGTACGATGTGGCCATTGTCAGGTTCAAAGTCATCTGAGCGTGATAGAGTGAGTAATTGTCGACAATGGCCGCGGTAATCCATGTTTTCGTTGCCTCTCTCAATTTTGACAAATTGGAGCGGAGCTGATGAAAAGAAGAGTGCGGCCCAATTGTGGTGCACCCTGCAAAGACGAGCTCATGTCTTTGTGGCGCATGTGCCAATCAAAAGTTTGTCACAATCAGGTAGACTCCTGATAGAAAAAAAAAGTTAACAAAAAATGAAAAATGAAGAAATTTTGAACAGAATGCTTGGGGGAGACCGTGGGGGTAAGGAAATGTTCTTGTTGGTCACCTTGTCAATATGCAGTGTAGAGTACTCATAATTGCTAAAATAGAAAAAACTGAGCAGTAATAGGAGCTAATAACTGAATTTTACGTGCTTGTTGTGTGGTTATGAGAAGATATTGCAACTCCTTTGAGGAGCTTGAATGTACAAGTGTAGCTTAAAATTGATTTTGAAGCATTAAAAAAAATTGTTTCAAAACAAAACAAAAATATATGCACATTGTATTAAAGCATTGCACTTTCACAATTCCTTGTAGCGGTGCTGTCTAGCCATTGTGTTGTATTAAGACACAATTTCAATTGCATTGCTTTGGCACAAGTGTGTGATAAAGTCATCATGGTCATTGTGTTTGAAACAAGTGTCATTTCTGGTACTGTAAAAGTGGTTTCTTTCACGTACAGAAACTTTCGCGGTTTCCATCGGTGCGGACTTTTTCGCGTGTGTTTAAATTCGCGGTCGTTAATGATAGCGTTGTACAAGCGACGAGTTCAAAACATTTTTGTGTGATGTTAAATTCGCGGTTCAACCTCAAAGTGCGAAAAGCGCGAAAATAAAACCACAGCGAAAGAAACCACTTTTACAGTAATTGTTTGGATTGATATTTGTTCCACTTGTTAAGGCCTTTATTTCATTTTTGTTTTGACAAAGAACCTTCTTTTTCAGGTTTTTGAATTTCTTGTATAAATATTTATAAGGATATGATATGTAGGCCCACATGTTCAAATTTCCTTGTTATTGAAATACTCCACGAGTTGGAAATGGACTAGCATTTTGCACAGGGATGGCAATATTTGAAGAGTATTATTGCAAAATGAGCTACGTAAGAGCCATTTTCAAACATTTTAATGTAAAGTCCATAATCAGATAGAGCAAAATTAAATCTTTCCAGGACCTCCTTTGTGACATAGCAAGGAATAAACTAGAAGGTGTGATTAGAAACATCCTGTATTTTCTTATTATTTTCTTTGTTTTTAGCAGTTTTAATCACAAATATCTCAACTTAACAAGAATGGAGTTAGCTCGTTTTGCGATAAACTCTTCATTTTCTAAGAGTGGCAGGTGATACAAAATTGAATTTCAATCGAATGATTGGAAACACCTCTTTTCCCAGTGTGACATACAAATTTCTATTCCACTGTAATTGAGGCACACATACAGTGTATGTGTGGTGGTGTTCTTTTGCTAACCTTATGTGGATTGAGTGAATGCAGCAATATCATCAGAAACATCAGTGAAAGTTTTGGGGAAATCAGACAATCCGTTCACAAGTTATGAATTTTTAAAGTGCCTGCTTAGTCACTGCTGGATTGTGAGAAGACTACTACAGTGTATGATGTCACATGCATACAACAATGTAAGGAAAATATAAGAGAATTTCACATATCTTTATTTTTTGAAAAAAAGTGGACATTTCCTTGACTTTTTACTAAAATATGTTGAGGGTAATATTATTCCCCCTGCCTTCTGAAAGAGGCAAGTCAAACATTCTTTTATTATACAAGAAAAGTGAAAATATGTTGAATTTTCTTTATGTTTTCTTTATCTCATTGCAGCCTACACATGTGACATCACAAGCTGTAGTAGTCTTCTCATCCAGCCCTGACTGAGCAGACACTTTAAAAATTCATAACTTTTGAACGGGTTGTCCAATTTTCCTAGAACTCTCACTGATGTGTTCTACAAATATTGCTGCATTCGCTCAATCCTCATGTCTATGAAGGCGGACTTGTCCTTCTAAGAAATGTATCATGCAGTACACTTGTGCATGTACAAATTGTACTGTCTCTGTGTGTGTGTGTGTGTGTTTGTGTGTGTGTGAGAGTGTGAGCATCGATATTTCATGCTGTTCTTTTTTCTTTTTATAGTGAGATAAATATTTATGTCGAAACCGACATAATGCATGATGTATAGTAGACATGCATCTCCAAGTGCTAGTACTTGTACCCTGGAATAAGAAAATATCCAAAATCAATGTTGTTCAAACACTCTCCACACTTCATTAGCAGAAGCCAGTGCTTATTTATAAACAATGTCTAATGTGTCTCACCCTCCACCAGTCTGGATAATAGTCCCCTATGACCTTGGCATTCCCCTTGTAGGTCAAAGCCAAGCTGACCTTTGACCTCCAGAGCCACCCCCAAGGCTTGAGCCTTGCTCGGTCATACCTCCAAGGCTTTTCCTGACATGCAGGGCCATTATCAGTCTGGGGGTGCGATACTGTCCTCTCTGCAAAGCTGGAATGCATCGTGATGGCTGGAATTCCAGTAAATCTGCTTTAGCTTGGCTCATGAAAAGATTTCAGGGACATCACCAAGTACATGTAGGCCCATGAATCTGTACACATATGAAAGAAACTATTTAAAGAGTTCATATCTCTGAAAGTGAAAAGAAGAAACTTCATAGTATGGTAATAGCAGCTACATGGATGTACAATATATATAGGGCCTACATGTATGATCAAAAGACCTTCACTAACATTTACATTATGCCTAACCTTACCCATCAATAGTACTATAAAACTGGAAATTTTCGTGCAATTCTCGCAACCAGAAACTAATGCGAAAATAAAAGCACATGAATATTTCTGGTTGCCATATGTTCCAGTGTGATGTCTTGATTTCCAGTGTAATGTCTCGAGTTGCATGGAATTAAAAACATGCAAAATTCATCTTACCCGACCAAGCACGAGAAATTGCTCATGTGAAAATATCTCCTTTTATAGTATGCAGTCATCTTGGAGGAGTTTTTTAACCTTTTAGACACATACTGTTCTCTCTCATATGAAACAGAAATGAAGATAGGATTTGGCAAGCCTGAAAGATACACTTGAAGAGTTTGATCGCAAAAACCGATAAGTCCATATTTGCCAAATGGAGATATTTGCGATTAAAGGTCAGGAAAAATAAGGAGAATAATAAGAAAATTTTTGCTTCTTTTGACCATAACTTCAAAAATGTTCCTTTGTATCTAGTGACCAGGTATTACTTTTTACTTTATGACAGAGACCGTACTTCAAAATCTTCAAAAATGGACTTATCGGTTTTTTGCGAACAAACTCTTCACTTGTAGCAGCAGCAGCAAAGGAATGAATGTTACCTAAAGCAGTGCCATGATTATTAACACACTGACAGTATTTGAAGAATTTGAATGAAAAAAAAACCAAGATAATGCCATTTTCAAAGATTTCCTTAATAACATCATCAAATAGAGGAAAATAAAGTCTTTTCAGCGATACTGCACTCATTAACACCATGAAAATGACTAGAATATCTTTAAAGATATTACCAAAATTATCACATATATTTGTCATGTTGCCATGGTTTCCCAAAGTGAGGTAGTAGAAAACGATCGTTTCATACTGTATACTTTATTTTATGCCCCTATTTGTGTTGTGAGTGTGTGTGTACACGTATGTCTCTCTCTCTCTCTGTGCATATGTTTTACAAGATACCATTACCAAGTGTTTCTGGTGGGGACGGTATCTCCTGCGACATAGATCCATCAAAGCCTTGTGGTGTGAAGTGTTAGGCTCAACTCCAGTGAATACCTTGCATGCAGACATGTACGGGAGGTGGCTCAGTCTTTTGTAGTGCAAGTAGACCTCACATGTGTGCATGTGTTAGACAGAATTTTTAGGCCCATGTCAAAACTGGAAGACAACTCTCCTACATGTAAGCTTAAAATGGAAAAAAAAAAAAGGAATGGGGGGGGAGGGAGGACTTCATTCAATCTTGGAGACTGTTTTCTTTCTTTTGTTTCGTAAACTTATATAGATTAAAACTGTCATGGGGAGGGGGCTATAGTATGCAAAGATTTTTGAGATGGTGTGCATGTTAAACTACAACTGTAGCTGAAACTGGCAAATTATGGAAGACAACTTTCCATTTTTTTTTTTTTTTTTTTGGGGGGGGGGGGGGGGGGGCGGAGGTAGAGAGGGTGAACAACATCCAAGCTTGAAGACTTAAAAAAACAACAACAATTGTCTCACATATAATTCATGAATTAAAATGGTGGTGGTGGTGGTGGTGGGGGGGGGGGGGGGGGGTCTACAGCTGTATACCAAACCTGAGATTGTGTGGCTGTTAACTGAAAGTGCCATTTTCCACCTTTTTGGGCTGGGGGCTGGGGGAGCTCATTACAGCTTGCATACTACAAAATGTACTTTCTTGCATGTACGCCCTAATATTTGTAAACTGAAAATGTACTTGGTGTGGGGGGGGGGGGGATGACTCTACAGTACATAATACAAGTGAATGTCAAAGCTGCAAAAGTCATATTTTTCCTGCATGAAAATGTGAAAGATGTCTGGTAATTGGGCCTACATAATATTATAACATCATGCAAGTTGAATATTAACTACTACAGAGTGTATTCTACACTCCCAATAAAGATAAATGCTTGTGTAATAATCACTTTCAGTGCCTGCTAAGAAATGTCATATTGATGTGATATGCCAATACGTAAAGGGGAAATTTACCCAATTATACATGTGGATTGAGTGAATGCTGCAATATTACGTGTAGTAGAATACCTCGGTGAAAATATGAGGAAAATTGGATAATCCGATGATATAATGAATAAATCCTCAATAAGCCAAAAAGCAATAAAACACATTAAAAAAATGAACAAAACTCAAGAACCACAGTGTCTTGATAGTTAGGCCTACATTGTTTTGCAATAAGTGGATATGTTGTAAATGTAAAAAAAATTATGGTTATTAGTAGTAAGTAGTAATTCTTTACAGTACACATGTGTACATTTGTACTGGTAGCTTAATGGTCAATAATTGCTGTCGGTAGGCCTATATCTTTCTTGTAAAATATAAATGTTATGCAGAGCAAAATTTTGTCACAAAATTTTGTATTAACACACTAGCAAGGCATGTTAGTTTCTATTACTGTTCAAACCGAGATAGAACATTTTGATATGACAAATGGATTTCAAAATGTTCTGTAGAGTGTGGCATAAATTAATGTGAATCCTACACAAACTGCATTGTTGTGAATAGTACAATTAAAGTCACTTGAGGAGGCTGTAAAAACTTTTCTCTAAATGTGTGAGCACATTGACATTCATGTCATCAATGCGTCCAGAGGAATTACAATGAAGTTGCAAAAAAAAAATCTTTTTAGATCAAGTTTATTTCGAAAAAAGTAACACAGTGGATCTGATGTTTTAAAGACTGACGGTGATGCTATTTCTGTTCACATTTTGGCAGAAATAAGATGTCAGTTAATATTTGTTTAATAGTTCATTAATTCTTTGGGTTTTTCTTTTCTTTAATATGCATTGTGTGTACAGCTGTGCTAAATGAAGAAGAGAAAATCAAATTTTGCCCTAACTAAGCAGTCTAAAATTTCCATTGTTCCAATACCGTCTTCATTGTGTAAGGAGAGTGCAAGTACAATTTGTATTACTCCGATTTGCAGTAAGAGAAAATATATTTGGAGTGACTTGAGTGAAGACAATATATCAGAGGTCATGGGCCTCCTACCCAATAACAGTTAACTTTCACTTCTTTCCCATTTCCTCCTCCTCTTCCTCCTCCTCCTCCACCTCCTCCTCCACCTCCACCACCTTCCCATTCTCCTGCTCCTCATCAAATCATCTCTGGGGTCACGGTGTGAGGTCGTTGCCGTGGCTACCATGCATGCTGTCAGCAGATACTGTAACAATTTCTCATTAACCCTGGCCAGGTTGCCTGGCCTCAGGGGAGAACAGTTGGTCCTTGGGCTCCAGCTCCATCCCAGCCCCGCTAATATGTCCCAGACCTTTTAGTGACTCTGGTGGTACTTGCAACCCCAGGAACATACCTCCTCGGCGTTTGTATATCCATATTGCTAGTTATATGCACTCTACAAATACAACTTGTTAGTTGTATTAGGCCATCGCAAACCCGGGAACATACCTCCTTTGCTGTTGTATTAATATCCATATTGCTACTTATGTACTCTACAAAACATTTTCACAACTTGTATAAGGCCATCGCAGTCTACGGCTTGTGCCCTTCTTTTCTTGGGGGCAGGGGTTAGTGTTTAACATCATCAATTCATAATTCACACATTGACGTGGCATTTTTCGATTATGAAGGGACAGGAATGATTATTACAGTACTCCATTTTCATTCCAGATGTAAATAGCAGAAGAAGAAAAGAAGAAAAAGAAGACAAAAAATACTGTAGGTAAAGCTGTATGACTGAGAGAGTTGGATTTAGAATGCATAACAGTAAGGAGTAAAGTGTCCAAAATATTAGACGGGCCTGCAGCTTTGAAAAAGCATCTTTGTTTGCCTATAATTAATAATAATATTGATTTTTTTTGGGCGGAAAAATGCATGAGGAGCACAAGACAAGGAACTTTAACAGTTACTCAGCTTTACACTGATATGCCTAAACAGAATGGCATGTTTAACTGGGAGTTCAATTGCATTCATGTTGTTTTACTATGGGCCTATAACATAAAACAATATTGAAGATAGACATGGATAAGCTATGCTAGTAATGTTGATTAGTGTTCAAAGATATTTGATATGGTATTTCAGTGTTTTTTGAAATTGTTCATGACCTGTTGTCTGATGCCACTTTTTTCTGTAAAAATGTGATTCTCCATGAGAACAAATTATTCATTATGTTTGGACTGGACAGAAGTCTAGTGGGTAGGATACTGACAGTGTGTACTTGCCGCTTTTCCTCCAAATTATCCTTGCGGGGTCAGAGTTTATAGAGCCGTGACTTGCTGCAGGCTAACTGCCCAGGGTGGTAGATTTGAAACCAGGCTTGCTGTTTGAAAGTGAGAAGTTAGGATTGGGAATGGTTCATAGATTAGGCCTACATGTACAGTACGTGGATGTCATCATTTTTTTTTTTTTTTTTTTTTTTTTTTTTTTGGATGATGATGATGCTGGAATAGTTAAAGGTCTTGTTTACCTTTTGGAGCAGGGATTTTAAAAAATATTCAAGATATCACATTTGATGCATATGCATAGGTTTGTTTTACTACTAAACATGCTACCATATAAAATTTTTGCAATAAAGCCTAAAATATAAGGAAATATCAGTATTCTTCTCAATAAACCGTAACTGTAGATGGTTTAGTCTGGAAACATTTTCAGTATAACTATTGTTCGCATTTTGTATATTTAACAATACTTATCAGCGATTTTACTTTAATATTCAAATTTTTACAGTGGTTGTTTCTATCCCTAACTCATATTTTAGAACTGTTTTAAAGCTCTAATGCTGGGGTTTTGTTTCATCTGCATATGGTAAATTATGCCTTTAATTTGTGCATACAGCAGCTAGGCCTAAAACTTCACTGTCCCATTTTCTGCCAATTTTTGATAACTTGTTTCCATTGCTTTCAAAGTGTAAAATAGATTGTTTAGACCTACAGTTGAGAGTCATGATAAATAAATTCAGCCAAGGGAAAATGCAGTGTATGTCAGAAAATTTCTAGCACTGATATATTTGTGATTTTTATGAAATATGTATATATTTACAGGGAGCTTGCTTTGTCTTTTTATGTGAAGCTGGATGTAGGCCTACATGTAGGTCCTATGTTGAAAAAGAATAAAGAAAGAAGAATACTCTTTAAGGAGATCTGATTGACTGAATGGCTTGGCTTTAACTTTGTATTGCAGGAGAAGTTCTTCGGTAACCTTTTCTGTTTCCCATCTTGAAACACACATCTCTCCAGTGTGTATAGTATAGTATAGTGTTCAGAGCATGGAGCTACAGCAGATGTTCAGACTCGGAGTGTGATATAAAAGAGACACACATTTTCAGGTAGGCCCATCACAAGACATGCTTCTTCACAGCTTATGTCAACAATGAAACTTGATTTACATAGAAGGTGATAATATTTGCAGAAACAGCCTTAAACAGACCAGAGTAAGGCACACTCCCTTCGATTAACACATTCGATATGTGCCGGATCACTTGAGCCTAGAGGTAAATATGGAAATAAAGAAAGTTAGCCTTGAGCGAAGTCTAAGTAGTAGTACCCGTGGATTGGGGTTCTTGCCCCTCCAAAGGTATCACACATGATGACCTACGCTGCCAGGCCTCATCCATGGATGGGTGCGTTTTTGTTGCTCCCCTTAGTATCTGTGGCTGTTACAATTTCACTTCTTGTGTGGTCCCCACGCAAACAGAGTTTCAGATGTGGACACATATCTCCTCAAATCAACATTTTTTTGCCTGGCAAAGCAAACTGCGCCCTCCCCTTGTTTCTTTTTTCTGAAGAAGAAAAAAAATTATGAGGGATTTCAGATTACAGAAATTTGATGCATACTAACTTCTGAGATCCTTTCATTGTCATGTTTAGAGTCAGGTGCTATTCAGACATAATATATTTGTATGGGTACGGCTGCATTACTGTAAATGACATTCTAATTACTCCTAAGCTCTGTCAATCAAACAGACAATATTGTCAAAATGTTTCTACACAAGAGGGCTTCCTATTTCGCTGATGTACTGGTGCAAAATGAATACTGCTGGGCAAGCCGAGTCCACCTCCTAAATTGCATTTTTGAGGTCCAATTTAGAAATGCACACCCAGAGCCAAATGAAAACTGAGACCACAAATCATCCATTACTGGCACAACAACAACAACAACAACAACAACAACAACAACAACAACAACAACAACAACAACAACAGCAATTTGAAAGAAAAAATGTGGCAGGAAAATATGAATTGATTTTTAGCATTAAATGCAACCCAAACATGTTTGTGAACGAAATCTCATGCAAATCTGAAACCCCTTTGTGATGCTTCTTTATTTACTTGTCACTCAATCCTTAGGCCCTATATCTATCTTACATGGTGTGCAAATGTACAGTGGTGTGAGGAGCTAGCATATCTTGTTCAGAATCAAGACAACATCCTCATCAGCTTTCATATTATTTCTGTAATCAATTATGAAATTTATGATTATTGCAGAGGACTTACAGTATATTAAACTTGTGTGTAAAATGCCTCTCATATCTAATGCATATTTCACTTCTGTTGCTCCAAACAACAGTGCAGTATTCATCTGTGTTAGGTAACTCTTTCATGGAAACAGTTAGGAAATAAACATTAACAAAACAAAACTGAAACAACCCAAACCCATTTGAAGAATCTCTCTGATATGAAAGAATAAAAATCTGTCACTGGAACTTGGATGAACTCTCATTGTTATACATGTATATTCTCTTATACCTGTAATTACCCCACATTGGAACCCAGAGGATGCACAGTGTGCCATAATTGCACAACTCTGTGATACTGAATTTGACATTCATGTACAGCTAGTATGTTTCTTCATCCAGGGTAGCCTCTTTACCACAAGACCCCATCATTATTTTTACAGTATACTCCACTTAATCAGGTGGTGTCGGTAGAGCATTTGTTACCCGATTAAGTGGAGAACCCGATTATGCAGAGAGCATGTTTCATTCACATCACCTATATTGTCGCTACCACACAATAACATGCACCCATCTTTATGTCACTACGGCTACAGCCTGTCTGAAGTCACACCATAGCCTTTGCAGAAACCTAATTTCTCTCATCTTGCTTTCAAGGAAAAGGACATACGAACCTAACAAAATTATCGTGTTTGAATACTGTAACCTGCTGATGACCAGCTCCAAAGGATAATTGATAATCCACACCAAGGCCTTGCTTGTATGAGTGCAGACTCACCATTCATGAATGTGCAATGTTCTTCGGACAAGTCACATAATGTTAATCACAAAAATTGCAATCATTACCGTATGCCGTGTGTGTGGTGTTGCCGTGATGTCGGTCCCTTTTTAAAAGAGAAAAATCTAAGTTGATTAACATTTTTTTTTCCATTCTGAAGAAAGGTTGGAGTCTCAGTGGAGCTATAGCTTCTTCTTTTCTTTACTTTTTTCTTAAGAGCTGGCTAGACAAATACATGTATACTGTAGGACCTTGATTATGCGGCCATCAATTATCCGGATTCTCTGTTATCTGGACGGCGACTGGCTTACATTTTTGTTAATGTTTTCATGTATTTTCAGTCCAAATCTCACTCAAAACGAACACATGTTCATTCAACCAGTATCGTGCAAATACACGACAGGACATATTCCAATCATTCACTGGCACTGAGTGCACAGCAGTAGTTACAGTACACTTTATCTGACAAGTAGCATTATTGATCCCATTGGCGGTCAATATCAATCAAACAAACAATACATGAAGGGATATTTTACCCCATCTCAACCAAATATCATCCCTTTAAAGATAATATAAAGTTGTGGTACCTCAAAAGTTTCCCTGAGTTTCCTTGTCTTATCTCGTTTGTGTTTCAGGTTATTAAAGTACCTTTCATATAACTAACACTGTGAGACTTACTTGCCCCAAAGTGCTCTCATGTCTTAGTAATCATGCAATAATGGTTTCGTACCAGAGCAGAGCGGGCTCTGAAAAATTCAAACGAGCCGTTAGTTTGACTCGACGCGGTACCGCAACAATCAATGTACACGTATTGTACGAAACCATTATTGCATGATTACTAAGATATGAGAGCACTTTGGGGCGAGTAAGTCTCACAGTGTTAGTCATATGAAAGGTACTTTAACCTGAAACACAAACTAAGACAAGGAAACTCAGGGAAACTTTTGAGGTACCAAAACTTTATATTATCTTTAAGAAGCTTTTTAAAAATATTGCAAGGAATTTAAATTTGATATGAATATTGCAGGGCTCAAATAAAAAAAATAATTTCATACTCCAAATAATGAAGTGCTATTTGTACAGATGATAATAGAATGATACAGCACCAAATCACATGAAAGTGGTGACTTTGAATGATGGATTACATGATATGAACTTTTTTTTTATGGTGATGCTGAGTATGAGGAATTGTTATCACTCATGTCAGGCGCTATAAACCTGCTGCTATGTTATGCCTGGATATGCACCGGCATTGATTGATGCCCGTATGTCAAAGGTCGCCAAGTTCATGATTCTGACCTACTGTGTTCGTGTACACAGTCATATTGTGTTTGCACGTATTTAGTGACCTTCTTGCGCAAAAGGACAATGATTGCATACTTGCACCGAGTTCGCATAACATTCGTGCCATTTTGCATCCGTTCCACTCCAGACGAAACGTCGACGGGTAGTACGATTTATGCCTTTGGCTTCGCGCCACTATTGTTTTGACTCGCTGAATATCTATGTCGGCAGTGCAGGAGTATCGTCGCTTCACACAGTCGCAATATCATATCAAGCGAAAATAGAATGTAATGAGCTGAGAATTCCATGTTTAGAGCAGCAAGTTTCATTAACTGTGTACCCAGGGTATAGTAATTTCTGTAGAGCTTGTTTGGAAGCACATGAGGTTTTCTTCCCACGTCTATGTGAATCATTTACCGAGAGTGCATAAAAAGAAAATATATATCACAAAGGTACTGCGTAGCCATTTAGATACTGCCCTTTATTTACTTAGGCATTACTGTCAAGAAGTGAGCTATCACTCGAGAAAACTTTTTAGGGAAAAAAAAGACAACTTATGAGATAATTTCTCAATAATAAACTTATTGTGATTGTTTCAGTGTCGGAATTATAGTAGAGTCTATATACCAAATGGTTCACAAATGTAATATTTCATGATTTGGGACTAGAAAAATTTTGTGAGTGGTTGAAAAACTTGTTGGAGAAATTCAGTGACGGAATGAAAAATGTACCTTTTATGAGAAAAGTTTATGACTTCCCACCTAAGAAACAAGATGCAAGGTGCTACATATACTGTAAGCACTTTCCTGATTGCCAGGGGGATGTGACAATAAAATTCGAGCAAGTGTTTTGGAACAAGGAGAAAAAAATGCTTGCCCAAATTGGGCAAACAAAAAGTTTTAAAGTCACCTTTTTCTTTTCACTTTTCCCCCTTCAAACCTACAAAGTTAACTATACAGAGGCTTAAAGGTCCTGTTTACCTTTGGGAGCAGTGATTTAAAGATTTTCCAAGATATCACATTTGATGCATATGTGTAGGTCTGTTGTATGACAAAACATCCTACCATATAAAATTTCCACAATAAAACCTAAAATATAAGGAGATATCAGTATTTTTCTCAATAAAACATAACTGTGTACGGTTTAGTCTGGAAACATTTTTATTATAGGCCTAACTCTTGTTCATATTTTGTGTATAGTTAACAATACGTAACATCGATTATTTCAGCAACTTTCTGACACTTACGTGAAAGAACCCCAGTGCAATGCAATGCTGACACTCAATCGAAACAAGTTTTTTTTTTTTTTTTTTAACATAAATGTGTGATGTTTATTCAAGTGATTGTGTTTTATTGAACCCTGACTTACTTGTACATGTGATTTTCTATATCATATTCTAATATTTTGGACTTTCTTTTCAGGTAAGTAGAATTTCAGTTCAGGCAAGTGTTGTGCAACAATTTGTAAGTCTGCTTGCTAGACTGGGCAAGTAATTAAAAAAAGTTATGCACAGTAGCACCCTGCAAGATACACATTTTTGGTCCATGAAGCAAGTGGAATTTGTGGACAGACATTGCAATATAGGCCTATGCTGCAAGTGCAGTAGATCTGGTATTCTAGCATGTCCACAGAAATAAGTTTTTTTTTTTTTGAATTCAGATTGAATTCTAGAATAGTTCTTGCCATATTGTATATTTTCAAGGGAGAAACAGTCATAAACATTTATCTCTGTAGGACTTGTTCCAATATTGATCAAATACGCACTGACAAATTTATATGATATGGGGGAAGTAGATACTTTTTTGTGTGTTTTAATAATTATCTTTAATAAAAGTTACTGTTTCTTTCTTAACCCGTTGAGGACGAGTCCCGAGTATACTCAGGCAAGGGTCTATGGGAAATGTGTGTTGTAGCAAAATCAGCCCGTCCTCAATGGGTTAAACTTCATTAGTCAACAATCATTGGATGATTCATTGGTTTGATATTTACATTTTTTCCTGCGTATAATTGATGTACAAATTATGTTTTCAGACTTACAACCTGTACCCTGTTGTGGAAAAACAGTTCTAGCTCCACAGAGTATTCATAGGCACTGAATCCTTACCAAACTGGCTGTGTTTTTTCATGTACCACCTTGGGTAGAAAAAGAAATCCTATCACAGTCACATGCAGCAGAGAGAGAAAAAAAATGAGTTTAGTATTGTTATATCTTCCTTTACTCTGTCAGTCTGCATTATTGGGGATTTACCATGGCGATGAGGGTTATTTTCAGTCTTGGAGGAGCAGGATTTGGTGACTGGTGTAATTTCCACCACTTGGTCACCTGCTGGGCACGGGGGCACATTATCAGCGGAGCGCTGGCCCTGTGGGGTCAACCTCTACCAAAATGAAGTTTGTAGCATATTCGGCAGGGGTGCGTGCCAGTCAAGACATTCTTGGCAGAATTTTGAAGAAAAAAAAGTGGAAAAAATGAAGAATAAGAAAGAAAGAGTGAGAGAAAAATGAGGGAGAGAAAAAAAAAAGTAGAGAAGCAAAGACAGATTTTTGACTATCGGCTTGCCCTCTGTACATAACCTCTATGGCAAGGAATTTCTGAATAGCACAGCGGAGTGTGAGAATGTGACTCTGTGTGTGTGTTGATATGTGTCAGAGGCCGTATGTGTATGTGAATATAAAAAGTTTGTGTGTGTTTGTGTGTGTGTGTGTGTGTGTGTGTGTGTGTGTTAGTGAAAGTGAGGCAGAGAGAGAGAGAAAGGGAAAGAGGAGGGTAGGTGGAGAGGAGAACAAGAAAGCCAGTTTTGCTTTTGTATATTGTGTGAACATGTTCAAAGCCGCAATCGGAGGGATATATGGATTTCAATTTTCTTACTCAAGGGATATAGCAAGCATGCAGACGGCTAGACTCTTGTGACAGTCTTTCTTGTGGTTTTGCGAAAGTAAACAAAGAAGAGTCCAATTTGGCGACATTTGATTTCTCCCATGTTATGAAAACAATGCTGCCAGGTAGCATGTTTTCATAATCATTTATTATTTTCTTCTTCACAAAATATGTTAAATATGTGATTTATTATTTTTTCAAGTTTTATGATAAAGTATTGTTTTTGAAATACAAAGACATGTACGACCAGTTATTTTTCACATGTGAAGTATATGTTTGTAGGCTTATAATACTTTGTGCAAGAAGCATGGTTTGTGAGTGATAGTAATTCATTTGTTCAACTTCAAGAAGCATGGTTTGTGAGTGATAATTCATTTTATCTGAATCTTGATATGTCCATGTTTTTATCTTCAAACAAAAGTATAAGTTTTTGCAGTTAAAACAAGTGTGCTTTTTTAATTGTGTATCACTATGTTTTTTCTGTAATATCTGAAGTGGTTGGCAACCCTGTGGGAAGCATCTTAAAGGAAATTAAAATCTATCATGAATTTCAATGAATCTCTGTAAAGGTGAAATTGATATGGTGATGATGTATCATAAACCAAGAGCTGTTCATCATTTCTTTTTTTTCTTCATGGTTACTGGCAATAGATTTAAAGTTTTTATGTCTCTTTTATTTGATATCGAAAGTATTTTATTTGAAACAAGGTATGAACTTGATTTGCTAGTGGAAGCATATCAGATGAGATCATTTATATCTGTTTAAGTAACTTGTTTTTCAAAAACAAGATTGTGTGATTAAATTGTTTGAAATTTTTGCCCAAATGTTTCTTGTGTAATAATAAAGTGTCAACAAAAATGAGAAAAGCGTGTTGTCCCTGTCTTCAGTGACATAAGCCTATAGGCCTACTGTAAGCCTATTCATTTAGATTCTTCTGACTTACAAATATGTTGCTGCAGTTACATTAAAATCTTGTATCAATGAACTCATGATTCACTTTAAGTTCACACTGTACATTATTATTTTGTAATATACATGTGTGCTAGATGAGATATAGATGTGATCATAAGAGGTCACTGCACTTTTGATGTAAAAAAATACAAAATGACACATTTCATCTCCAATGGCAGTATGGAATGTTCAATGATAATTTGGCATGAAGGGTAGTCAATTAAAAGTGAAGAGTCAAATTTGCATATTCATATCAGCTGCTTGAGAACTGTTTAGCAAAAACTAGTGAGTCTTTAAAATTGTGTAACTTCTTTGCATTTGATCCAATTTTCATTTTTGTGTTTCTGAAATTTTACTCTCTTTTCAGACTAACTTTTAACTTTTAACTAAATTTCCCTTTGTATACGCTGTCTCATTTCAAGGTCAAAGTTCATTCTCTACTATCATGGAATGCCAAGCAATTAGGTCCTATATCATTTGGTAAGGGGATAGAAATGCGTATATAAATGATTAGTGGTATCAAATGACAAAGGTGTAGGGAAACAATGTGAGGTTATGGGCTATACAAATTTAGCTAAAGGTATATTCATAACTTTCCCTTTTCAACACATTGATCACACAATGTTGTCAATTTGTCTTACATGCACTCTCAAAATTTTACAGTTTATAACTTTTTTATGAGTCTTTTTTTTTTGGCCCAAATTTTCCGTAATCTATTTCTCTGGTTTTTCTGTTTCATGCACAGAAACATATTATCACGATGGAATGTCCATGTGACGTATTAATGATAATAGTTGATATTTTCAGAGCTCCTTTTCCACTGGATACAAAGCACTATGAGATATCAGCCCTGGTCACCATAGTAGATTTGAAGAGTTTGTTCGCAAAAACCGATAAGTCCATATTTGCCAAATGGAGATATTTGAGATTAAAGGTCAAGAAAAATAAAGAGAATACATAACAAAATTTTCGCTCCTTTTGACCATTACTTCAAAAATGTACCTTTATTGTAGTGACCAATATATCATTTAAAAGGTATTATTTTGTACTTTATGACAGAGACTGTACTTCAAAATCTATCAGTTTTTGCGAACAAACTCTTCATTTCTATACAAATCACCAGGTAGTGACAGTAAAGTCCAGTGCATATGCCTATACATATTATTCATAACCTTTGTATTATACTTCTTCTTTTTTTCTTGCTGTGGGAACTTTAAGATTATTTTAATGAGATGTGAATCTGGGTGGGAAGATTTTTGAAAGGGCCTTCCATGTCCTGTTTGTTATTGTCATTTATGATTGTGAAAGATTGTGGAAAAGAATAGGCATATGGGTTATCGAGTCAGTTGTTCAAGAATGGTCTGGTGATTCAGTGAGTAGTTTGCTTTTGCAGCGCCAATTTTGTAAAATAGGTTACCAGATAAATCTAGAGCTGAGACAGACAGGAAGCAGTTTGCAAACTCATTTGAAACTTGCCTTTTTCTAATATTTTGTAGGTCTTATGATGTGCATAGATAGTTTTCTAGATTATTATGTACTATATGAATTCGAATGGCTATTATTATTATGATTATGATTATGATTATGATTATGATTATGATTATGATTATTATTATTATTAATATTATGATTATGATTATGATTATGATTATGATTATGATTATGATGATGATGATGATTATTATTATTATTATTATTATCATTATTATTATTATTATTAATTATGTGTATTATCATTACATTTTATTAATATTAATAATAAACATACAACTGTTAGTTGTATCAAATGGACTAATATGAAAGAAGTGACTGTGCAGGAGAGTCTAGGTAAGCCACCAGGGTTAGCCTGCAGGGCAGTGGCCCCTATTCAAATGATTCCCAATTGTAACAAACATGGTAGTGAGCCTTGGGTTACAGTGTACCAGGGTGGCTGTCATTAGCCTCTATCCAGTCTGACCCCAGTGTGGAGTCTCGGCCCCTCTTGCCAGCCTGCCGAGGGGGGTTTCAGACGGGCAGATGCCTCGTTTTAACACGATTACTGTGATATTATGTTTCACTAATGCACTTCTCGTCATATGAAGTACCAAAGTATGATGTCATATCCATGCATCGCCGTGGAAACTTTTTGTAAACACCGTCACCCTTACTGTTGCTAACCTTGCGCACACTCCATGTAGTTCTTACCCAAGCCCTAACAAAGGACCGTGACATCATCACTTTGGTACTCTGTAGAGGATTGCACATAGCATGGGGCTGTGAATTCAAGGTGATGTTCAGGCTTTTTAAAAGCTTCACAACCTCAATCAAATTCCAGAGGTCAAACTGTGAAAGGCATTATTTACCATTTGCAGATGAAACAAAAATGAAGTTCTAGTACTTCAAAATAGTTCTAAATGTGAGTTAGGGATAGAAACAACCACTGTAAAAATATTAATCAGTATAATCAATGTTAATTATTCTTAAATGTACAAAATGTAAATAGTAGTTATAATAAAATTGTTTCTAGACTAAACTGTCTACAGTTATGGTTTAGTGGGGAAAAAAGTGATATCTCCTTATATTTCAGCTTTTAGTGCAATTTATTTTTATGGTAGGATGTTTTGTGATACAACTGACCTACATGTATGCATCAAATGGGATATCTTGAATATTTTTTTTTTAATCACTGCTCCCAATGGTAAACAGTAGGCCTTCCTGAAAAAGACTGCAAACATGCTTCAGAACTGAAAATGACTTGAATGGAAAAATTATTCTGAACTACATCTTGCCAATCTTGATTTACAGGGCTTGCTTTGGACACACCTTATTCAACTTTACCTGCAGAGTTCACAAAAGAAAAAGAAAAAGAAAAAAGCTCAGACTGATTATGTTAAAAAACAAGATCATATGTAAGTCTGAAATACTTCTGTGGTTCACCCTGGCTCCTTTGCAAATGAGAAATAATATTTCCCGGACCTTCATAGGAAAGTGAGCTATAATAAGTGTGATTTGACCTTTTCATTGGAGGCTATCATGAGTAGTGGATGTGAAATGGGAGTAGGGTAGGGAGAAAAGGGCTACTGTATGTTTCAGAGTTTTGCCATGAGCAGAACCTGTTGTCATTCACATCACCTGCAAAACAACCAATACCGTTATCATTTTCACCTACATCATCATCTTCCTCAGTACCAATACTGTCATTGTCATGACCACTTTATCAATGTCATCAGTATCATTCAAAGAATCAATTATGCTACCCAACCACCATCTGCTGAATGCATCCATCACCATCATCATCATCATCCTCCCCATCAAAATCATCGCCAACATTTGTGTCATCCTCCTCATCATACATGTTGTATACACTGGTATCACTACCCCAACCACTTATAATCATCTAAAACTTCAGTATTGCTATCATTATTGTATTCGTCATCCATGTTGGTGAAGTCAATAACATCATCATTTGGAATGGCCCATCAATATCATTGACAACATCAGCTTTGTTGCTATGACAACCACTGGTGCCAGCACCGTCAATAGCGGCCTGTCATGAGTATCATCAGAATATCCCTGACACTATACCAACAGCGACACAACATTTGCACCTGCGACAATTACTCCAGTCTTTAATATTGTTGTTTAGGACTTGGGATTAAGGCTGTGATAAGGTTTTAGGTTTAATTTGATGTGAGGATCAGGATTAGAGTTAGGGTTATGTTTTGGGGTAGGTTTTATGTTTGGCTCAGCATGCAGATATTTCACGAGAGCAATTTTTTGTAGGAGCAAACATCATGGAACCGTTACCACCACCACTATCATTATCTTCATCCTCCTCCTCCTCTTCTTCTTTTTCTTCTTCTCTTCCTCCTCCTCTTCATCTTCATCATCATCATCATCATCATCATCACCATCATCATCATCATCATCATCATCATCATCCTTATCAACATCATGGACTGCAATGCCAGAGCTGTCATCTGTCTGTGACAGTCACAAGGGTCTGGAGCCAAAAGTTGGATTATATTTTTGGATACAGTCATGTTCATGTCTGACTATATCTCACAATATCTATCTTTGAAAATATTGTCTTTCCAGTTCTCACTTCTATTGAAAATTTAACCTTGGTTCTCTGACTGGGTGAATCTGTTTCCCATTGTGGCAATTCAGCACCTACATAGCTTACATTTGCAGATTTGCAGAATTTTCTCCCCAGAACTGCTCTGCTCCATCAATGTCAAATTTCAAATATATTTTTGTGTTTGTTACCTTTCAGTGTTTGTCATTCAGTCTTTATGATTTTGCTTACTCTGCTATTTTTTGACAGATATCTTCTTTATCTTGATAATAATTGTTTTTACCATGCTAATGTGCTTCTCACACTTGCCTATAGGATGTTTACACTCTGTGCGACTATTATGAGGAAAAATGATTCACTTCTATTCTGCTTCAATGACAGAAAACTGCATTTAAAGATTGTTTTTTTTTTCTCAAGGAAGGCAGTTGTTGGATTTAATATCAGTAGTTCAGCTGATATTCATGAAAGTACAAAAATACACAGTAAGAACTTGCCACCATGTTTTGACAGTAAAATTTTGACAACCTGTGCTTAAGTTATTGCTCTATCATAAGTCCAGTTGTGCCGTAAAAAGAGAATACCCTTAGTTTAATTGTTTTGTTTTGTTTGTTTGCTTTTATTTCTGCATTCAATCAGATGCAATTTGAATACAAACTTCAAAAAGTACAAAGACGAAGAATAACAAGTGCAGTGAAATAAATCGATAACAATACATAAATAGATACACATAGGTGATTGCATTGAGCAATGCAGATACACGGAAACATAAAATAAGATATACAGTATTTTTCAGTAAACAACAGAGATCATTGAATGCAGGAGACCACCATCATAAGCGATTAAGCTTGAAATGGATGGAGGCCTCTTCTGTTGCATCCAATTATTCATTTCTTATTTACACTTATGATTTTGTTTTGCAGTAAAGTGTCATAACAATAATGCAGTAGAATCACAATGTCCCTTTCATCTGGTAGGACTATACCAGAGCAAATATGCATTGTAAGAGTGGGAAAATAGGGGGAATGTGCAGCACAATTATGAATATGTCACAGAAACCTATGACACCTTGTTGGATTATGTCAATGTTCTGTGATATGCCTTTGATAATTATGATATTTTTGTGTTTTTAAATGACTTGTGAGTCATCAATTTTGAGCCCCATTTGATGATTTTTTTTTGCTTTGCGGCCCCCACAATGCATCGCAAACAGAGAGACCTACGTGTAATATTTACAAAAACGTCAAGTGAGGAATCAAATTGTTCTTTTGTTGCGTTTGTCTTTCAGAGGAAGCATCAAAGATGGGGAGAAAAGTGTGACGTGCCGAAGTCCACGTACTGGTGAGTACTGTCAACAGTCCCTACCCCTCTCGTAATTCACGTCATGACTTTCATTTCCAGGACAGCAGGCGAGAAGTTATTGCCCGATCCATGCCTAGTTGGCGTGTGACTTTTAGGGTTGTCTGCGCCTTGATAAACACTCATCTTCCTGTCAGAAAACATTTGAGCATAAAGTATGTTTGGATTTCCAAGTGGAATGTCCCAAGTTGCATTATTGGCTCCCTAGATGTGCGAGATGTGGATTATGATACAGATTTTTATATTTCGAGTTTCCTTCTTCATTCTTGTTGCGTTTTTTGCCGTATTTGTTTAACCCTTACTGCGCTTTCTTTGCCGAATGGCTGACTGATAAATTGCCCTTCATCGACATAAATAATCATTATGATTAGTGATTAATTTGGTGCTTATTGACATCGGTGTAGGGCAGTTTGTTGATCAGCAGAGACTCCAACCCCAAGCACCTTCTGATCTGGAGATTCTCCCGCCTGAAACCCCTAGCAAACGGGATACTCCAACTTGATGTGCGCAAAGTTCCCTGTGGCCGGGGTCCAGGGCCCACTTAATTGGGCTCTGAACGCTCTAGGGGTCTAGATGCTTTCTCGTGCTATCTAAGGCTTATTTTACAACATACAATGGCAATAAGTTAGAAATCATTTCAAGAGCCAGGGCGGGAGAAATTATATCTCAAGCGGGAGAGCGGGAGATTTTGCAAAAATGGGCTTTCGACGGGAGATCTCCCATCAACAGCGGGACAGTTGGAGTCTCTGGATCAATTGTAAGATTTTTATTTTAAAGGAAGAAGATGATACAGCAGGAAAAAAAAAGTACATGTAGAAGAACAAACAAGACAGACAAAGAATAGGATGACGATAGGAGAAAGAAAGGGTTTGGAGGACCAGATACAGAAGAAAAGAAAATCCTGTTATCAAATGAAGAGTTTGTTCGCATAAACCGATAAGTCCATATTTGCCAAATGGAGATATTTGCGATTAAAGGTCAAGAAAAATAAAGAGAATAATAAGAAAATTTTTGCTTCTTTTGCCCATAACTTCAAAAATGTACCTTCATATGTAGTGACTAATATATCATTTAAAAGGTATTATTTTGTACTTTATGACAGAGATCGTACTTCAGAATTAAAAAAAAATGGACTTACCGGTTTTTGCGAACAAACACTTCAAATATTGCTACCTGCCAGTGCAGCAAGGGGGAAAGTGGAAGAAGAAAAGGACTGACAGAAGAAAGAAGAAGAGGATGAGAAAAAGGAGGAGGGGGTTTGGGGTTGGTGGAGGACCAGACACAGAAGGGAGGAAAAGTCCTGTGGAGGACAGTGCTGCCTTGGTGATGAGAGAAGAACTGTGTGTGTTCAAGGTTCCAGCTTTTATGCCACCAAAGAAGTCAAAGTCAAGTGGGTCTGGATTAGAAGGGCGCCATCTTGTGGCAGCTGTTTGTAAAGTTGTTTCCCCCAGTCCTCTCTTTGTCGTGCCGGGTTTGGATGTAGGAGATCTCTATTTGATATTACTTCTCAGATCTATTCTCTGTTTTAGTGGTAACTTTGTTGTTTCTTCTGTTTGTCTTTTTTTTTTTATTATGTAACAGCATCTTTGCCTGACCTCTTGAGGAGCAATCTGTTTTGCTCTCATGCTTTGCAATTCATCTGCAGTGGTTTTTATTACCTTGATTTGATAGTCAGCAGCAGGTCTTTCTTTGCTAGATTAATAAAAAAGTTTTGCTTGGTTCAAATTCAAGCATGAAAAGACACTTAAACAGAGATATGAATGTAAAATGTAAAGTTGTTTTTATACTGAATGGAGTTAAAAGACAGAAATTATTTGCATTTCAACTTGATAACATGCGAGATGCAGTCCTGCTGTGAATATGGGATAGAGCTTTAGGAAAAGTCCGGAACACAAGTAGGCCTATATGTCTTTTCTGCTCTTGCTGAGTGAATTTTGTCTGTTGATGTTGTTTTGTTTGTTTTTTGGTCTCAATTTCATTTGATCTTGTCATGCATCATTGCCCATGTCAGTTCTATGCAGTGCTTCCATAGTGAGCAAGCAAGCGAGTGAGGTTGGGCGAAGGATTGTAGCAAATGCTGTGGTTTCTTCTTCTTCTTTTGGTTAAGTCTGCCTCCTTCAATAAGCTGAAGATTCTTGCAGACTACAAAAGAAAAGGTTAAAAAAAAAAGGTTTTGTAGGTTTAGATAGGACCATGTGGAGTTGCAGAGATGGACCCTCCACAGGGGTGTGGGAGGACTCACGCGAGGTGGGATACTGCCCACCTGGAATATGTGTGGCACTGCAATAGAATCTCTCCCGTAAGTGCGCCAGATAAACTTCCGGATGTGTTGAAATATTGTTTGATTTTCCTCTTTGCTTTCTGGTTATTTCAGCATCGCGGCAGGTGTGGGGTGCAGCAATCACCCCAGCTCCTCTTTATACTGTTCCCTCCTTCTTGATCGTGCAAAGGAATCGGGATCCACTGGTTTGAATTCTTGGGGTAAACTTGCTCAGCTTATTCCTTCTCCTCCGTCCCCCCCCCCCCCCCCCCCCCCAAAAAAAAAAAAAAAAAAAAAAAAAAAAAAAAAAAAAAAAAAAAAAAAAAACACGTTCTCCCACTCTCACCTCACCTTTCATCTCTATTCCTTTCTCCTTTCCGCCCTCCTCCTCTCTTCTTCTCTCTCTCTCATTTTCCCCTTGGACTAGGGATTTAGCCCAACCTCAAAGGCCATCCAGAGCTCTGGCCTCGGAAGTATTCTCAAAGTTTGATGCCTCCATCACCACACTCAGGTCCCTATGCCTCCACCACCTACAAACAACCTTGCACATACCTGTTACAAGATGTGTGAGCATATGATTTTAGTGTAGTCCACACCCCCAAGGAACCAGCTTTGTCTTTGGTTACCATGGTAACTCATTTCGGGAGGGTAGGATATGATGGAGGGGGGGGGGGGGGATGGGATTTAAAGTCAAGGCCCAGTGGGGTCAGGTAGGCTTTGCTGTTGGCAAACAATGTGGTTCACCCTTTTCAATTGTTGATTGCGGATACCCTATGAATTCGCCTGTGAAATATACAATAGCATGAGATGCTATTAAAAAAAAAAAATATATGCTGGGGTTTAGAGCAATTGAGATTCTGATTTCTAATGTGTCCTTGATCCTCCCAATTTTTGTTTTTGTTGCTTTTTTGGTGAGAGGAATGGAATTGCCTCTTGTTGTGTGTGGTATCTAATGCAATCAAAATGGGTGAAGAATGACAATGATATGACAATTTTAGATAATTTGCAGTATTTTCCTTTGATGCAATACATCCATACAAGGACAGCTGACGATTGACAAGATAGATTCATAACATTTTTCTCCTGTAGTGAAACAGAGAAACAGAAATTGACAACATAAACATGATTATAAACAAGTCTGTAATAATAGTGTGAAACCTCTCTGCGTCACCAAAAGTCCATTTCACTGGCATGCCAAAACTCAGCATGCTGAGGACACCATCAATGGTAGACTGGCTGACCACAATCAGAAACCAAGAACCTTTGCAGGTTCTTGTCTGCTTTACCACATAACAGACACCTGGGGGGGTGTTTCATCAACGAGTTCGTCGGAGTTTTCACCGACGAATTTGCTATCAGCCAATCAGACCAAGAATTTCATTAGCTTTTAACAGTTGTCAGTGTAAATCCTTGCGTCTGATTGGCTGATAGCAAATTTGTCGGTGAAAACCTCCGACGAACTCGTTGATGAAACGCCCCCCAGAAGAAGGCTTTGTCTCAAACCACAAACTTCTCAGAAGAGGGGGTCATCATGCCCATGCTTCTTCACACAAACAAAAAAATACCTTTTAAACAACAACAACACACACACAAAATGCCAGTCAAAGAACATCACCACCACAAACAACAACAACAATGTCAACAAAACCCCAAATTGCACAGATGACTCCATTGGAGACACTTTTCTTTCTTTCATGAAAAGATAGAGGTACAGTGTATTATATGAAAACTCTGGTTTTCCCAACAAAAAAAAAAACAACAATGCATGAAGTGTTTGTGCCAACTATGTATGTGTTCCTTTACATTCAAATAAGTTTGTATTTTGTGTTCCCCTCCCCATCCCATTCCTCCCCTGCTCCACCCCCAACCTGTGTGCCACAGTCACTGGCTGCTTGTCATGATGGTCACAATAATTCCATAATAAAATTCAAAAGGTCTTCTGAAATTTATCTACAGATTTATGCTGTCATTGCTTGGAAATCTAGATCAGTGAAAGAGGGGACGGTACCTCTTTATTTTTACAACTGAAATGTCAGACATCAAGAGCAGAATAGTAGTGGACAACCTCCATCAATTTTTATGCATATATTTATTTTTCATTTTATATTTTTTATATTACAATTTTATTTTTTGAACTTGAGAGTTTTCGAAAGGTGTGCAGTGATGACTTCTAGTATGACTGTGAGTGATGTGTACAATTGTAGAATTAGAAAGAGGTAAATACTTATGATTTCAAATCTATTCTTCAGCCCCAAATTTACCAGTTCTTCAGAAGTCCTTTAAAATATCATACTGTTAACATAGAATCCAATTTTGGCTGAAATGAAATCAAATCAGTGAGCGCTGAATGGGACGTAAGCTCTGCATGTTTGACAGAGTGGATGACCAAGATTGAACATAGAGGGAGCTGTTTCCATACTGGCTACTATGTAGTCTTGTTTGGATAGACAGTTACAATATTGTGCTTATCTGCAAGTTGTTTGAGAACATGCAACAGACAGCCAGTGTTGTCAAAACTGCCTCTAAGAAATTTTCATTGTTCATGATTCTTCTCCATTTTTCTCCTCCTCCTCCCCCAACATGTTTTCATGTTTACTGTTATCATACGGCAGAATGACTCACATTATTTCAGCTGCAAAATGCTGGCCGTATGTTTGTCACCAGGGAAATGGGGGGCTTACCTTCCCTGCTTGCTCCATGGTCGATGAGATATGTAGCGGCATGTTATCTCCCGCGTAAAAGCATGTTTGAGGTCAGAAAAACATCTCGCCTCAATGTTGCATTCATGTGTGTTTCAGTCACTGGCAGAATTGAGGTTCCCTGGGTGCGAAATCTGATTGGCAAAAAAGAAAGAAAGAAAAAATTCATCATTGAGGCTTTTGCCAAGGGAAGCCAAATTATTACAAAGTTCTGCACCATAGACTATAACACAGACTTTTGTATTTAGTATGTAATCTAGCCATTTCAAGATTGTTGATATATAATAGCCAAGAGGTTTGTGACATTATTTTCATCAGCTATTTTTTATTTTCATCAGTCAGTGTCTAGGTATTCAGTTTTTTCCCATGTTGGATGTTCTGATATACTGTAAGTTTCGTGTCAGACTAGCTTTCGATGTTGCCGAGTGGCCATCACTGGAGTTTGGAAAATCAGAGTCTGGTATGGTAGAGACTAGCTCCCTCTAGTGGTGAGTGGGAAGTATGCTTCTCTATGACCTTTGGGGCTGAACTTCATGTTATGGAGATAAACATTCGTGTGTTGACTTATTCTATCTGCTGTCACTACAGTGGCACGGGCCGATGATAAACGTGTTGCCCTCCCAAAACCTGGGAGTGGAATTGATTTTCGTTTGATGGGTTAAAGGGCGTACTTCTCCTCCTTCCCAGACTTTCCAAGTTTTTCTCTTTCTTTTTTTTTTTTTTTTGGGGGGGGGGAGGGAAGGGGGAGTTCTTTTTTTTTGTTGTCGATGCAAGATAATGTACTGGTATCAGAGGAATGGGGAAATTCAGCTGGAATCATGTGAACAGCTGCATCTGAAAGAAAACAAACCGGCAGTGTTGTAAGTTTTCTTCCAAAGCTTAATGCATTAAAAAAAAAATCCTTTATCTGCTGAAAAAAAAATGCAACACAGTATTCACTGAGACTAGTGGGGCAGGTTCACAGGCTGAGGATATCTTATTCGTCAACTGAGTTTGGAGAGTCTATGTGATGTTTGTGAACATAATATGCGTAACTTCTGTTTGGTATGCCGTGACCTTCAATTCTGCAAATGACAACAGGAGAATAAAGTCGCAAAGTTGTGGATTTTGTGGCAGACATGATATTTCTGCCAAGCCGTTGATGCACAAGTGTGTATTGTGCCAGTGCATTTTGACAGACAAAAATGATTGAGAAAATATTGCATCATTTGAAGGTGATACCCCTATCCAGTGAGATAGGATTTTTGTTGTTGGTGTTGTTGTGTCGGGGGGGGGGGAGGTATAAAGAGCGTGGGGCATTGGACAAAGATTTATAAACTAATCTCAACCTCCTATGACACTTCCATTTGTTGACATATTGTAACAATACATGGATCACTGAGAGCATAATTTACAGTATAACATGATGTCCATGACTGGACTGGTATTTGTACCCCCCCCCCCCCCCCCGAAATACCTTTAACATCACCTTTGTCCATGTTTGGTGTTTCTCTCAAATGGCTAAAATCATGATGTGGATTTTGAGAAGGATACTTTTTGCACTTGTTGATTAAAACAGTGGTAAGCTATGATGTGGTATGTTTGATAGGAGCCATGCTGCAATATTTGAAACCAAGAAGAAAGGAAAAGCAGTGTAAATTGTATATTGCATAATCCCACCAGTTTGCTTTGAATGTCTATGTACACATGCTCCATCATTTACTTGCTGAGATCAATTATTCACTGTGGAAAAACAGATCAGTGACAGTTTCTCTTGGCAGCTAAACAGTATCAGCAATGTCTCCCTCTCTTGGCCAAAGATGTACCAGTGTAACCACTCCTCTTCTTCCAAATCCCCCCCCCCCCCCTCCCTTTTACACTCACTCATAAATCATGCAAATATCATTCATCATGGTGGCGAAGGGTGAAGCCTAGAGGTCAGGTGAGGTTAAGTGGGTGAAACAGTGGTAGTAGGACCAGGGAGGAGTTGGAGGAGTGGGTTGGGGTGGTAGAGAGGAGAGGAAAAGTAGGCCAATGGTCAGGTCAGTTGGAGTGATGAAGAGCAAAGTACGAGAGAGGGGAGAGATGGAAAAGGGAGAGATAGGGGACAGGAGGACAGAGATAGATAGATAGATAGATAGATAGATAGATACTGTAGATAGATAGATGGATAGATAGATAGATAGTTACTGTAGATAGATAGATGGATAGATAGAAAAATATATACCAGTAGATGGATATATAGATAAATAGATAGATAGATAGATAGGTAGATAGATACTGTAGATAGATAGATGGATATATACATAAATAGATAGATAGGTAGGTAGATAGATAGATAGATAGATAGATAGGGAGATAGAGAAATGGATAGATTAATAGATAGATAGATAAATAGAAAGACAGATATGTAGATAGAGAGAGAGATACAGAGAGATAATTATCATGCAGAGTTCCTTAGATGTAGGCCTAGGAAAGTCAGAGAGAGACAAGAGAGAAATAGATAAAAAGAGATAGAGATAGGAGAGCTAGAGATATGCATGCATAATATGTAGGCCCGACATATAAGACGCAGAGAAACAGACACACATTATTAGAGGGAGGGGTTGGGGTGATAACAGGAAGAGTACAGAAACGTATTCATCGTAATGTTTGTTAAAGGAAAGAATGTGGATCATACTTGAATGATTGGTACTTGAAGTCATTGTCTTGCATGATATGTTTAACTCATTATGTGCCATGGTGGAAACTCCCTGTGTGCCACATTATTCTGAGACTGCAACGTAGTCATGCTTTGGGAAAACATAGTTTTTCAAATCTATGTTATCCTGGACATGTAGTCAGCAAAGCTGTAGAGAAAATGCCAAGCTTTGCATTAGTATAAATTGTATGACAAATCAATGATTGCTTTTCTTTGAAATTACCAGGAGCTACATGATTGTAGAGGCATGACTTTTGCACACAAAACAGTTACATAATCTTAGAATTTACTCACAAATCCATTAGGGAACACTGCTTGTGATAGTCAATCACCACATGAGATGCAAGCTACATGTAACTGGAACGGAATCCCGAGAAACACTTTCATTGTACGGTGGCATTTGGCGATTAATTGATTAGTTTGGGCAGGTTTGTGTGATTGAGCAGAATATGCGAACTTGGCACGCTGTCGACTGAGTCAGGCATGCGAACGTGACACATGAAGAGTTAAAGAACAAGGTAGACCTATATTGATAGATCTCTCTACAGTCTATACAGTCATATATAATTCTATTCATATCATATCTATGGAATATAATTATGGCATGATATATATAGATACAGTTAATATAATGGGTAGATTATTTGACAAGAAGATTAATAGTTTGCTATACAGATATAACAAAGGAATGGAAGAGGGGTAACATTTGTTCAAACTCCAAAAGTAAATGTACACATCAGTTTACATGTTCAACTTAAATCTTAGCCGCAATAGCCAGGAAACATTGCAAGTTGTAAGATCCAGTTTTTTATGTTTCTTGACAATTCACTATAATGTCATAGATCATCACAGCAAAAACTCAGAAGTGAAGTCGCACTGTGGCCTGTAATTTTTCTGGCAATGCTTTTGGCAGCTTTTGTTACATTTGTCCAACAACTTTAACTAAAATATCAACATTTTTTTCATTGTCCAAGTGGATTGCTAGCTGTATTTTCATATTCATGTTTTTTTTTTTTTTTTTTTTTTTTTAGGGTGATTGTAAGTCTTATATCAAGACTGGGTCAGATTTTATTGAGTCTGACACCAGGTGTGTCCCATTGCTGATGTTTTTATGTCATTAGTTTGGTTTGCAAACCCACACAATTACTAGTATTATTTTGTCTAAGCCTGCAGTTTTATTCATTTATTTATTTTTTTACAAGACTTCAGGTTGAGAGAAGGCAGATGCCACCATTAAAAAAAAGAAGACTTTGTCACTTCAATTTTACAGAAATATTAATTCTTTGCTTTCTCATAATTTATGGGTTTTTTTTCTCCTAAAAGTATATTATACAAAGATGAGTCGAGAGAGAAAATCAAAATAGCCAAGGAAGAATGTCTTAGTTTCTCAGCTGGAAAAGAGTCGGCTAAAACTTTTGTCTGATTTGTGGTCAACATTGTGCATATTTTTGTCAGATTCAAGGAGAGATAGAGAGAGTTAAAGAGGGAAGGGAGGAAGGAGATGCAAAAATATGTCTTTGCCATTTGTACAAAAGTTAATTAATCTTTGCTTTGTTATTGTTTTCGAGATTTGAGCTCAAAGTGGTAGTGGTCTGTAGAAGGATAATGGAGACGGGGAGAGAAAATGTGAAGAGAGAAATGGAAGAAACTTTCAATTTTCACAGGTAACTCTCCCATATAATCTGCCTAATTTCTCCTCAATAGTATACTTTTCTTGAGAAAGATGACAAGAGATTGAACGAGAGACAGAGAGAGAGATGGGAAGGGATTGGGAAGAAGAAAAGAAAGAGGAAAGAGAAGAAGAAGAAGAAGACCGGCATGCTCTGTACGTGGTGTAAGCGGCGCAACGACGTGCAACTACTTGAACTTGGGGAATGGGTCAACTCATCACGGTCCTCTCGGTGCGGGGATGATGAATGGCGGTGCCTCGCGCCTCTCTGGAGTTTAAAAAGAAGGCATCGCCAAAAATGGCCGTCACACCTGTCTGCCTTGGGGGGCCAGTCCCCGCGCCCCCGTGGGGACCCATTTTCAGCACTGCTCCAGTGGAGTGTGGAACTGGGAGAGAGTGGAGCAGGGAGTTGCCAGAGTCTGCCTGGCCTGCGGAACTTGCGCCCAGCAAGTTTGGTTAGACTTGTTCCTGGGAATTGGTGTTATTTTTTGCGTGCTCATTATTTTCCCTCCCTCAAATGTAGTGTTCTCATACAATCTCTTAAATTAATAGCAAAGTTTAAAACACTATTCTAGGGTCAGAACTGTATAGTGTATCATTATCAAAGTCATGACTGTTATTAAAAACAAACTTAATTTGCGCTCATTTATCTTTTGAATGTCATAACTATGTCATACTTATTTCAGAAAATGAAAGTGATAGCAGTCATATTATTTGTGCACCACCATTAATACTAATTGTACTGATAACGTTGATTATACTCTATCATCATTAATATAAATATAGTTATAATTATTATTGTTTTTAGTGGTAATATCTGTGATTACAATAAGGAATATGAGCATGGTTGGTAATATAATCACCATAATTCTATTAAACCTTGATAGTGTTGCTATCATTTTGTGCTTTCATTGTCGTGGATGGATGATGCTTACGCTGATGAATTCTAGTGCCATCATTATGGCTACAGTAGGTGTAATGGACCATTGGTTATACTGAAATCAAACCATGCTATCCTCAAAGGGGGGGGGGGATGATGGGTCAACACTGAAATTGTTTGGACCTCATAATAAGCATTTTTGTCACATTCACTCAGTGTTTAACACAATTACAGAGTAGCTTGCTAGTTGTAGTGTATGCAGGGCTCAACATTAGCACTTTGCCTGCTTGCCCACGGAAATAGAAATTGTATGTCAGGCAAGTGAAAATAAGAGAATTCTAAATGTTACTTGCCCAGTCAAGCAAGTAAAATTTTGACTCAGATGTAAAAATCAGAAGCTCCTCAAAACAGTACATTACCACTTTTATTTGGATCAGTACTTTCTTCTTTTGTGCACATAAACATGTGAAATTTAATGATGATACTTGCCCTGATGTACAAGTGAAGAAAAAAGTTAGTATCAGGCCCTACTGTATGTAATCATACAATGTAAATGTAAGAATACATGTAGTCCCAAATTATCATTCATAAGTCTTAACAAGTCACATCATTTTTGCCCAACAATTGTGTATGCCATGTTCGTAAGAGGGCAATGGCATTCGTTGGTGGATCCTAAGTAGAATTTTAAAGCAGGAAAATGAAACTGAATTGCAGAGTCTTGAAACGCTTCAGTCATCAAAGTACATAAATCTCTGCAAATCTATTCCTGAAGCGATCAGATTCTACTAGGTATGAGCAGGGACCTTTGTTCGTTGGAAAATCGTCGGCCTAGATAGATGAATCCTGCCCAGAGTTGTGCACTCTAAGAAGTTGTAATGGTGTAAATGAATCCATAGTTTTCACCTTCCAGACTCACCTCTGTTATGATTTATGAGAGTCTGCAGAATCTTGTGTCAGCGTTCTCTCTGCCCTGGAATGTCCTTTTTGTTTTCTCTCTTGTCATTTATTAGTCATTGGAGTATCAGTTGTAGAATAGACTTCAGTGACCCTTGTTGGAATTATGAACCTGTTGTTTTGCAGCCTTAGATTTGTTGTATTTTTTTTTTCTTATCTTTGGTCCAGAGAGTATGCCTGTGAGTATACACATTGTGGGCCTAAGCTACGGCGGTTATGATGCAAAGTTTGCAGCATGTGAGGAATGCGATAAAAGCTGTATATTTGCCCTTCATATCCTCAGAGCTTGTCTTCACACTTCATCCCTAAAGCCTTCCTCTCTTGTGTGCACGGACGATAATTTGAATCGTGATGGCGATCGTGATTGTAATTCAGCGTTGCAATTACATTTCTCGACTGGACTGAAAATGGCCTATTTCTTAATCATGAAAAAAAAAATTGAAATTAGCTCCCAAATAGGAAAGAAGATTCTGAAAATGATTATGGAAACACATCCTTGCTTTTTTTTTTCTTTTTTTTTCTTTTTTGCAAACGAGAAATTTCCTAGCCATGCAAATTGTGGTATTTGCCTTGTGTATTATCAACAAGGGAGAAAGGGTAAATCACAAAACAATAACAGTTTATTGAGATGTATGGCCCCACTTGCTTTCTTACCGATCCCCAGATGCATTGGAAGATCTCAGCGCTCAGAATCCGATTTGAATTCTTCCCCGAGATTTATTACTTTTAATCAACACCCCTGAGCACTCTTGGGAGAACAGATGCCCCAGACAATGCGGGCAGGGTGTGAAGAATTAGGCAAAGAGAGGGAGAGATGGGGGTGATAGAGAGAAAATAGAGAAGGAACCAGACAGATTGAGGGATGGAAAGAATGACGGATGAATTCAAGAAATGAATAATGGAAGGAGAAAATGGAAGCCGTCTGTGTATGTTAGAAATGTGAGACAATAGAAAAATGAGAGATTCTGCTCATTGGACCGTTTGAAATTCACTGGCAAATTTAGAAACTGATAATACTTACTGTGATGTTAGGACAAAGAGAGAGAGAAAAAAAAAAGGAGGGATAGATGGAGAGAGATGGGGAGAAACGAAGAGAAAGCCAACAGAGAGAGACCAGATTGACAGATGGTAAGAATGAGGGGTTGAAGTGAAGAAAGGAGCAATTGAAGGAAAAAAAAATGGAAGTTGTGTATAGTAGAAATGTGAGACAGAAGAAAATTACAGATAATGCATAGGCTTATTTGCCAGAAAAAAAAAAATGTACTCACATATTTAAAGATTGACAACAGTTACCATGATATTGAGAGAAAGAGAGGGAGAGAGAGAGAGATAGATCAGAGATAGAAATAACAAGAGGAAGAGGTAGGGGGAGAGAAAAGAAAGAAACATGATGAAATATGAGCTAAGGTGATGTTTGATGTATCAGAAGTTTTGACACCAGAATTTCAAAATAGCATACAAGTTGGGGCCTACGTGCCTTCAGCTGTTGTGAATTCAAAGAAAATAAGAGAGAAAATTTGAAAGTATGATGGGCATTAAAAAGGCAATTACCTCAATGGAGGTGATAACAAGGGATTTAATCATCAAAGCAGGAGAGTGATAGCTGTGAGGAAACTGGGATCGTTGCAGTTTTGAAGGGTAAGCGATTCGAGAGCAAAGAAAATATCAACACTTTTTGAAGCGGGTGACAGAGAGGGGGGAAAACATGTGTGTCATGGTCCACAAGACACCAATTCCTTGTCGTCGTAAGCGCCTCCCCAAAATCCATCTTCTGCCGGCATAAAGTTTTTGGTCCGAGCGGATTATCGCTTTTCGGCAGAGTGTCTGTCATGGCAGCACTCCCCGCCGCTAAATCACTTCGTCGCCCCGCATCATCCATCTCCATACCCCACCCCCTTCCTCTCTCGGTGCTTATCACATTGTCTCCAACCCCCTCCCACCATCCTCAACCTGTCCCCATCCTGTCCCCACCCGACCCCTCCTCCATCCCCACCCCATCCCCACCTTATCCGTATCTTATCCCTACCGTATCCCCACCATATCACCACCCCATCCCCACTCTATCCCCACCCTATCCCGTCCCACTCCCCACTGCTACCGGCACCCCTTCCCCTCTACCGTCCCCACCCTACTACCACCACCACCACCTGCCTCATTCCCCCCACCATCTGCGGCACTCCCTCTCATCTCTCCACCTTGCCATCCCCTCTGCCCATTCCTTCGCCCGATCCTGTGGGTATTGTTGGCTCACTAGGGCGAAGGGCCCGAAAATGAGTGATTAGAACAATTGTTTCTTCTGGCACCGATGGAGTTTAGTTTGTCTTCGTGCCTTCTGTTATTTATGCCAAGAAAGCACGAAAATATACCCAAGGTTAAAGGAAGGTTATGAATTGCACTGCCTTGAAAATGCTTCTGACCTTCATCAGTTGACCTTTGCTTGCAGGATGACTACACAGTCTAACAGGCACCTATGTTCCAGCACAGACAATATTTTGTTATAGGTCTTTTTAGCATGTTATTCTGTGTATTCTATTAAGATAGCTACCCAGTTTTGGGGATGCTGTGATACCAAAAAAACTGTGATTTAATGATAGAAAATGTGTTATGCCAAATGTCTTCAAAAGATTCAATGAGTGCCTACAAAATGTAGTTTCATTTCATGCATTGTACATGCATCATGATTGAGATATTTATGAACGTTTTGTGTTCAACCTTTTATTGTTCAAAGTGAAAGGCAAATGTTTGTTGATTAGATCATTTGCATATCTACAATTTAATTTACCTACATTCGTATGCCTCAATCAACAAGTTTTTGTCTTCTGTTTCATCTAATCACAGAGCTATTAGCTCCATGATTTAATGATCTATTATGTGGATTCTACCATGAAAAGCACACTCACACACAGGACTTTTTATGTTATTTTATTAAAAAAAGAAAGAAAAATCACTGGGTTGCAAATGAAGCACCTTGAATCTCCAGAGTCCACATGCCTAAACAAGGAGAGGAGCATGACCCTGGGCACCTCATTGTGCAGACCTGATGTGCCGAGGTGCATAATGGGAATTTTGCAAATCAAGATTTCTTTGAGTGTCATTTACATGCACTCTGTATGGCAGATTATCGTGAGAGATTAATGAATTAATGCATCATGATGTGTATCGCAAGGGTTGATCAATTTTTGTGTTTGTTTAAATGTGTAAGTTTCTCCTGACAGTGGTCTGTTGACTTGTTTGTGATGTTGGTACTGAATGTTGGTAGCAAAATTCAGTGATTCAGGGGCTGAAGTTAAGAAATTCGGGTGTAACCCCAAAGGGTGTCTCGCTGGTTCTGTGCTCTCGCTTGTGGCTTACTTAGTGTCGTGTGACGACCCACTTCGCTATCTCTTCTTGCCATCATTGCAGTAAGAGGGCCTTTAACGTAGACTAGGGGAGTGCAGTAATTAACAGACACGGGTGGTTACGAGTGGATCCTTCTTCACATCATGCCGTGGACAAATAGAACTCGTCTCTATGCCACCTCCCTAATCAAGAGTCTCCCTTGCAACTTGTGTTGGAAAAGGCAGTGAGCCAGAAGAGGGTGGAAACCTGTGAAATACTGATAGATCGGTTGAAAGTGATCTTTTCTAATGGCTGTGCTCGCTTGAAGTGTCTATCACCCGCGTCTGACTTGTTTGTTCTAAACTTCTTCATCAGCCAGACGCGTTGAATTGCGGTTGAATCGGTGCGCAGCCGCTGATAGCCAGAAATTTTTCGGGCAACTCGTGTCTGCTCTGGTGGCGATGGACGTTGTTAGTGTTACACAGATGATCTAATTAGCTGCCCTCAATTTCTTTTCTTTTTTTATTATCGGTGTTTAACCCATATCGGGCCACCTATGGGATATTCCGTAGTTCGTCCGAACGCCGCAGGGGCCATATACGGAATATCCCATAGTGAATGAAATGACATATAAACGACGTCATTCCAAAGTTCTTTCACCTTCTAATCTTTGACAACATATCCCAGAATGCTTTGCTACACTGTATGCAATTCTAGAAGGTTTTGTCAGTCGAACGCCAACAATATCGTAAAAATCATCGAAAAATATGGAATAACGCGAATAACCACGAAGCGTCAGTGGGTGCTATCTACAGCTGTACGGAGTGCTCGATTTTGGATTTTCTGCCGCAGTTTTTGAGGAGGTTTGGACACTTGCCGGGTGATGATTCGACTGTGATAATAGTCCCACATGTACATCCACATGTGTGTACAACAATTGTATAATTCAGTCGAAACTGAAAAGCTGTAGTTTAGAAGTGTATCTATCATGATGAGTTTCGCTTCAACAAACTATAGGATGTACACATTATACTATCGATTTCCCGAGCACTCGCAATGGCTTCATCGTCATAAACATAAACATAAACCTGCAATTATTGTATCAATGGTCATGATATTCATATGTCAAGAAAGCTGACACTCTGATTACTGTAAAACGAGAAATGTTCGCGTGCATTTTAATTTCGCGAGCGCCAAGATTCGCGAAATTAAAATGCACGCGAAATTTCTTATCTACACTATATGCATTGAACGCAAGAGGCAATTCGCGAAAATTTCTTGCTGCGAAAAAGGCCATCGGCTCCAATTCGCGAAAATTTCGTGCCGCGAATATATCATGTTTTACAGTATTTCATTTCCGGTACTGGATGTGTAAAATTACAACATTTGCTATTTTTAATCCATGAATGAAAGCAAACAAACAAATTGATTTCGTAACTTTTGGATGACTGTACTTCACTTCTGCTGAGTACTATGACTGCACTGTGCATTGAATGGCAGCATGTCATATATCATTTTAGAGGGAATTTTATCCTCTTTCAAATGACATATAACTTGTGTATGTTTTGTTCATTGCTTGCTAATGAAGAGCGATTGTTTGGAGAATTGTCTGCCTGTCGGCGTGTGTGTGTGCAAACGGTGCTAGGCCACTGCAGTGTTTATTTACACAAGTGCATTGGCCTGATATGGGTTAAAGGAATGGGTATAGTTTTGGTTGAGATGGGGATTGAGGTTTTAACTTTTTTGCAAGATAATTAGAAACCACCTATATGAAATATTAAGAAGCATACAATTCCATGTGGAATTAAAAGTTTATTGATAATAAATATTGATATAGGGCCTATATTATATTTCATATTTTAATGAAATACTCGGGCAGGTGTCTATGGGAAATGTGTGTTGTAGCAAAATCAGTCCATCCTCAACGGGTTAAAAGGGCTGAGATGTAGGGATTTTTTTTCTCTTTCTTTCAGAGTTTATTTATTTTTGGGGTGGATTTCCTTTTTAAGCCTTCCACCACCAAGTCTTCTGTGGCCACAGAAGCCTTCAAAAATTTCAGTAAACATTGTCATATTGTATTTTGTAGTTCTTTGAACAGCACCAATGATCATAATTTTGAAAGGCAATAAAAAATACCTTTACTAATGATAGCATGAAATGTTAACAGAAAACTCTGCTTGCATTTCTCTGGGGTCATAGGTGCTCAAAGCATAGTGCAGTAAATTGAAAAATCATCACTTTTTAAAGCAACATATGTGTGTACATGCAGAAGACTGAAGTTGTATCCTAACCATGTAGTTGCAGAAAAAAAATGCAAATACTTCTTTAGTAATTCTTCCAGTTAACTTTTGGTTACATTTGCTGTAGAATTTAATTTACAGAAGTCTAGAAACCAGATAGCAACTGTCATTTCTTCTTCTGTTTTTTTGCAGCAGAAGGAATTTGTAGATGCTGTGCGAAGAAGATTTGTCATAATGATGCAAAAAAAAAGAGGAAAAAATTGGTGAAATTTCTTAAACTGTCAGTTTCCGTTTATGACAGACGCCTGAAGTCTTTTACGGCCACCTACGAGAAGCATGAAAAGCACCGCCCCCACCCCCTTCGTCCGTTACCTGCCACGCCAAACAGGAACCTGTGCTGGTTCCACTCCGGAGGTCCGGGGCAAAACTATTATCTTCGGATCCCTCCTGTTTGACAAGATCAGAAAAAAAAAGGAAAAGAAAGAAAAAAAAAACCAGCAAGACCCCCAAAACTTTGGGCCCCCGAGGCAAGCATGTAAATGTACCTTTGCAAAATGTGAAAGTAATTTTCTGCCATTTGGGTCTTCTTCATTCTTTACCTGCTTCCTCTTCTTCTCTCTCGTTCTGTCTTTCTTTCTGTCTATTATTCATGTCCTATCAATTTGTTTTGTTTGAGCTCATTTCTGCATTTGGTCCTCGGGAGTATTTATACAGAAGTCCAGTTTATTCTGTTAGGTCTGTGATTTCATGCAATTTGTTTTCCATTTGTTGGCCTTTCAAATGTTTTTCGTTTTTGTTTAGTTCTCTTTCCCATTGCGAAGATTTGTTTATACAGATGTTCAGAAACAGGGCAATTATCTGGTTTGCTGCGTTATTGGATGTATGGTTACATTCTTTGTAGGGACTCACTTGTATATTCAAGGGTATGGGTAACATTAAAGAGCTATTAAACTGTTATTACTGACTTACAGGTTTTGTGTGTGTCCATGTTATAAGGACTTGACTATATATCACTTTTGTGGTCAACTCTTGGGTTTTGCAGTGCTACAGCCTGTCAACTTGCAAGAAGTTTTCGTGCGTATGTAGAAATTAACTGTTTTAAGATTTTTGTTTGAATGCAGCTAACTTCTGCAGCAGTGCCTTCAGTATCAAGGAATCCCACATTATGTGTCACACAAATTTGTGTAGGTGGGACAGCAGTTAACATGAATTGATTCAGCTTTGAGGTATTGAATTACGTGTTGTAGAGTTAAGATGGTGTCATTTTGTTTTAAACACTCGATAACAGGCTTTGTGGTAAAGTTGTAGCACGACCTTACAGATCAGTTTGTATGTGATTGTTAAAAGTTAGAATGTATAACTCCAGACTTTTATGCATCTGTCTGTCTGTTTCTGTTGATGAACCAGTGGTACAGTGCTAGAATGCTGTTATATCCATCATCTCTTATATCAATTAATGGTATGACTACCATTCCTATTTTATTCCATATTTGTAAGATCATACATTGTATAATGCAGCCTTTTAATTGTCATTGAACTTGATTTTATCCTGATATAAGTTGCACTTGTGAGCATGGTGTGGGATATTAAACTGATATGGAGAAAGTTAATTGGGAGGGGAAGGGGGGTGGGAGGGTAATGATTGACTGGAGGGTAGTAGCTATAATAGGGGGAATGAGATTGTTGGCAAAAGGGGGATTCTGGCCACAAAAGAAGTATCATAATCAAGTGGGGAGAGCAGGGCATGATTTGGCTAATATTTGGGGGAAGTGCATTGGGTTAAATAAGGCCAAGAATCCTCCCAACCAGTAATAATCCTGTTGAGGGGCTCAGAGGCTTGCGTTGCCGGGTGTGGAGTGATGCAGAGAGAGATGGTTTGCTAGGCAGGTCTGCTCCGGGTGATGACAGTGGAAAGAAGGCAAAATTAGTGACTTGGTAGTAAGAGTTGTTTCTGTTCAAGCTCTCCTTCGTTGCTTTTGTATGAACATGGGTATCCGTCATTCAGGATAGGGGAATTACATTTCTGGTTTAGTTATCATCCACCTACACAGTCAAGGGGGAAAAAAAAAATCTCAACTTTTTTGATCAATACCCAGGTGATCATGCACACATATACTGAAGTATTTATTCTCCAAGTATACTTCAACAAATCTTGTGATGTTTCTGCTGATTTGGTGAAATGCACAAGAATTCTACAATTGCGTATCAGAGGTACAGAAGAGATATGTCGAACAAGATGAACCAAATGATGATACCAAATAGACTCTCATTCTCCCTGGCATATCTTGAATGAAGTAAAATGGTTGTTAACCCGTTGAGGACGGGCTGATTTTGCTACAACACACATTTCCCATAGACACCTGCCCGAGTATACTCGGGACTCGTCCTCAACGGGTTAAACTAACGTTATAAAGTGTCATTGTCCATATCAGTTTTTGGACATCCTGTCTCTTGCTTGGTACCACCATTTCTCTCGTTTGCTACCCTCTCTCAATGCCACTACCCCACCCTTTCTCTTAAAGTTTGCCTACCTTGACTGTGAAGCACACATGCTGGTTGGACCCCAAAAGCTAATTGCGGGGGAGCGATTACGACTTTGCTAGGAAGAACACGTGTGGCCTCCGATGTGAACAGGGCCGAGGCTGGGGACAAGTTGGAAGATGATGGGAGCTGCTGTGACTGGGAGACCAAGCAAGCAAGGGGGGGGGGGGGGCAGCTAGTAGGGGCCGGTCTCATTATGTCTTAAACCTGTAACTGTACCGCCAATATTGGTTTTACCAGTTTGCCCCCCAGTGTGCGCGCATCCTTTGTAGAGCGCTGTGTTTGCCGACACCACCTTCCTTCTCTCTTGGGACATGCCCTTCAAAAAAGTGCAACGTCAATTGCCCTGGGATTGTTCAGACTCGAACTCTTATGTATCTTTATGTAGTCATAGATATAAATGAGTACAGCCCTTATCACCACCCCCTTTGTAAGGGTCTGTTCACACTTCTCTAACTTAAACCACTGAAACTTTTCCTAGACATAAAGTTCAACTAGGTAGGTATAGTCCCATTTGCCTTGTCCACGTATGTGTGAAGTATGCTGGAAGATGACCAGCTCACAAATCTTGGAGCCTGAGATTCCGATCATCTTCAGTTGATGCTGTCATTTCCAGATGTCATGATACATCTCCGGCTTTATGTGTGGCATTTATGAGAATTAGTTTTGCTCCTCCATTTGGCACAATTGTAGAAAACATGTTTGTCATTCATGTTCCCCTTTCATATAGTTTTAAACCAGCATTGCTTCTTTGAGAGGCCCATTGAGAAAGCCGTAACCATTGTCACGACCATGAATGTCTCGTTACTCTCCCTCATTAGCTCATTCCATCTGCCATCTGTTTGCACATTCTTGCGATCCTTCCCAAAAGAGACATGCAACACAACATGATGCACATTACCCGATTAAAGGGACTTCCCCTTGTAGTTTGTAGTAAGTATCAATGAATGATGATGGTGTTGGAGGCAACGAGTGGGAGGATGAAAATGGTGGTAGTTTGTGGTGGCAAAGATGATGATGATGATGATGATGATGATGGGGGCATTGTCTTAAAGAAGGACAAGTTCACCTTAATATACAGAGGAAAATCGAGCAAAGAAAATGGGATTCCATCACACGTCAGTGAAAGTTGGAGGAAATTTGGGTATCTCTGTATATCTTCCTTGTTCTACCCATGTGAAATCATATACTGTAGTAATCTTCTCAGCCAGCAGTGACTGCGCAGAAACTTTAAAAATTCATAACTTCTGAACGGATTGTCCAATTTCCCCCAAACTTTCACTGATGTATTCTACTGATATTGCTGCATTCGCTCAATCCACATGTATATTAAGGTGAACTTGTCCTTTTAAAGTGATAATGATAGTGATAGTAATGATGATGATAGTGTTAATATGATAGCAGTGGTGGTAATGTTTGTGGAGATGGTGATAGTGATGTTTGTGATGAGATAATGGCAATGCTGATGATTAGGATAATGAAGATGGTTGTCATGGTAATGGAAGATTATGGTGATGACAGATATTAAATGATGATAGATAATAATGATGATGATGATGATGATGATGATAATAATAGTAATAATAATAATGTTAATAATAATGGTAATAATAATAATAGTAATAGTAGTAGTAGTAGTAGTAGTAATAATAATAATAATAATAATAATAATAATAATGATAATAATAACAATAATAATAATAATAATAATATTGATGGTAATAGTGGTAATAATCATGATAGTAATAATTTTGATAAGGTCTACTTTATCCAGGGTAGCCTATTCAATGCTACCACTGCTCTGCCAGAGGGCCCTGCCATTATCATCACCCTAGGGTTGCAAGGTACCCCATTGATACACCTGAGTGGAGAGGGACATGACGGGTAAAAACATCTTGTCTCGGGACATAAGTACTGGGCGGGAATCGAACTCTGGTTCTATTATTGGGAGTCTTATCCACTATGCCACAGTGCCCCCACCCCCAAAAAGATGAAGATGAAATGACTACATATTGGCAAGCTATGGAGATGGAACATACCATTCAATGCATGATCTGTTAAAGGAAGGATTGGCAAAGAAACCCTTTAAAGGAGACAGGGTTAATGTTTTGAATAAAATCTTCTTTCATGCAAGCTGTGTGCTTACTGATAACTTTTAGAAGAAACAAATCCTGTTAGACTGCTTTTGATTACTGTGTTATTACCCCTGAAAGGAACATCTTGTGGACTCATCATTGAAAACAGCTGTTAACATTGGACGTGTGTTTGTAGGGTGTAAGTGGGGTAAAAGGTGAGAGAGAGAAAAAAAGAAGTCCATCTTTTCAGAAGAGATCAAAACTCCTGGGTGCTCATAGATACACATGTATAAAGTGTATGCAACACTTTGATGGACTGAAATACACATGAAAAGTAAAGCTTTTCTTATTTTCAGCCCAAAGGAAGCCTTTTATTTGGAGCTACCCAACTTTTCTCATCTGCTGAGTTCTAACCTGTTGAGAATAGGCTGGTTTTCCCACAACATGCATTTCTCATAGACACTTGCCCGAGTATACTTGGGACTCGTACTCAACAGGTGAAGAAAGTTCTGGCCATTTGAAGGCTACCTTGAGGTGGGGTGTTTTGCTAGAAATGTGTAGGTCCTGTTGCCATGGTTACATGATACTTCCCTGTGTATTAGACTACAATGTAGGACATTTAATACACCCACCTCCCATAGGCAGTGATTTAACTTGGCAGATTTATGAGTAGTGTAGGCCCTATATTGCATACGTGGACTGTTTAATGTAACTTGAAATCTTCCAATATGCGCATTTTGCAAAGTACTGATCAAGCTCAGTCAAATACTTGAGGGAGACAACCGTTTTCAAAGTTTACATCAAAGTGACATGAATTATGTCGCATGATTTACTGACGATCAAATTGTCCTCAAAACATGTCAAATTCCATTCAAATCAACCAGATTTCTGTCAGAATAAAATTGTAGCTCAACAGAGATAAGTAACCCAATTTCAAAACCATGAAAACATTGCGTTGCTAAGAACAGTATGATGTCCACAGTTTGTAGTAAGAATTAGCCTATGATTCCCATACAAACCACACACACAAAAACAAATATGTAAAAAAAAAAAAAAAACACAAAATGATGATTCTTATGACGAATGCATTCCCAATTACTTCTCTTTCTGTTTTAGCTGGCGGCAAAATGTAAACACCATTAAAAGAGCCAACTGACTCGATTGTAGCGGGGCCTCTGCCGACCCAGAGCCACCCCACCACGCCCTGGGGTCAGGTACGGCTCATACCACCCCAGTCGATTCAGCTGTTTATTAAAAAACCCTGTCATAATTGATACAGTTTCTCTCTGGATGGAGTCCCCCCTCAACCCCAGGCCCGGCTCCCTCCTTCCAAATTCTATTAGGAGCGGCGTAGTGGGAGAGCAGGGGGGACAAGTTCCTACAGCGCAGTGCGTTTTTCGTTTCGTAGAAGGCAGATACTCTACTCCACAGAGCCGAGAGCACGCACATCGCATCACATCACATCATGTCACCTCGCGTCACACGTCTTGGGTTGGGGAAGCCGAAGGAATGCAAAGCAATCTTTGCTATTTCTTGTCCCATAATATGGACAAAGACATTTATCCATCTGGCAGGGTGGATAAATTCTGTCTCATTTTTTTTTTTTTTGCATTATCAATTTGTAGAGTTAAAAGCTGATTAAAGAACCAACATTGAAGATTTAGAACATTTCGGCACCTTGCGAGTTCCTTCTCTACCATCATAAGACTATGAGTATAGTATGGGGCGTTCAGACTTGAGATTCCACTCAATTGTTACTAAATCTTATAAGTTTAAGAATAGGATGCATGTGAACAAGAACATAAACATACTGACAATAGGATAAAAGTTTTTTTTTTCTGAATTCAAATTTTAATCATAAAAAGCCAAAGAGAGGTTATTACTGAGTAATGAAGATTTTCTTTTTTATTTTTGCATGTACGGTGATGATGCAGATACTTGTATGAAACTTTGCTTTTCTTTTACACTGAGCATTGATTCTTTTCCAAGGATGGAATGTATAATAGGGCTGCTTTTGTTGTTTCTTCCAAAGGAATATGACTGAGAAATGACAGTCTGTTTAATGACAAACTATCTGATCTAATCATCGAATAAATCATCAGTTATTGTGTAGGGAGTATTCACACAACAAAATAATTCCTCCTCCCGTTGACGTGATTGGACGTCACCAGGAAACATCGAAATCGGTGTGTGGCAATGAAACGAGGGCCAGTTTTAGAATTCCCTCTCCTGCTGTGTGTTTGTGTCCGGGACCGCATGACCTTTGACCTTGCCCTGTCTTTCTGTTGCTACATCAGGCTTTGATTACAACCTGCTATAGCTTGGAATCCCAGTGCTCAACACACCATAATTTCCCGCCCCTTGTAAACCCAACGTTTTATGTGATCATAGCTGTCCATAACAGTCCTGGTAATACACCGTTCCTCAAAAAAAAAATATTTCAATGTGACAGCGAAAGCAAATATTTCTCTCTTTTATTGTATAGGCCTACTCATACTATTCTGAGTCATCTGCATGAATTGGACTATACCTCACACCCTTTCTATAAAAAAAAGCTCTAGGCAAGTTTTAAACCAGCATTTTGTGAATAAACTGTTACAAAGTAAAAACAGAACAAAACAAATTTAAAAAAAAATGGATGAGAGTGTTTACAATGCTGACAGAATAAGAAGGATATTTCTCATTTTGACCCACAGATAAGTTGTTCTCCATCATTTTCCTCGCCAGTGAATTCAGATTTCAAGCAGGGTATTCTCGGAAAGATAACGCAACTTAGCACAAGTAACAGTCACACCTGTGTTTTGTCATCCTTATCATCATATCTTGGACTCCTTAATTTTTCTTTGAGAAAATTATTGAGGAAGAAAGGAAGAGTGGCTGTTGATGCGCACTCGAGAGGAATCACGTCATGCTTCATGATAGACTATCACAAAGACATTTTATCATGCCTTGTTCGTCTTCGCTTTAAACCTCATTGCATTATTCTGTGTCATTTTCAAAATTTATGATGCCAGTGACAATGTCCAGAAATGGGGTGTTTGGGGGGGAGGGGGGAGGTGGGTAGACTTAGGGGTTACTGACTGTAGCATGGGGATAATGTCATCCATTGAAGTTCATTGTCCTTCCTGCTGAATAGTCAGTATCTTTTTCTATCTCATTCCTCTCCCATTGGTTGCTCTATAAGAAGAATAAGAAAAAAAAAGAAAGAAAGAAGGAGATGAAAAAGAAGAAGAAGAAGAAAGAAGAAGAAGAAAATAAGATGTGATCAGAATTCTCTTGAGAGCTTGTCCAAATTCAGCACAATTTTCACAGATGTGATGTGTCATGATGTATCAAATTCTTTTTGCAATTTTGGCTGCATACTGTTGCAAGAAATGAATGTTTCCCCCAAACCTGAATTTTCTGAAATATTCTCTTGAAGCAAAGGATGCCTTTTCCATACTCTTCTGAATGAAGAAAGATTGGAAGTTGAAGATATGTATGGTATGACTTAGTAGCATTAGATTGAAACTGTAAATTTTTGCTTTTTAACCAAATGTGACCCTGCACCTCAAAACAAACAAAAAGTCGCCAGACATGAATTTTTAGTTAAGACCATGTTCTGAAAGAGCAGACTTTAAGCTTTAAAATGATGTATAACTCAAATCAAATGGACTCTCCTAACCTATCTAAATATTGGAAAGAAAGCACAAACTCAGGAAAAGTGTGAACTGAGAAAAGAGGCTCTGAAGTACAGTGTCTATTCAAGCGCTTACTCTTTACCAAACCGTGCTGGCTGTGCGATGAATAGGACAAAAAAACAGGAAGTAAACCACCAGAGTAACAACAATGAAGAGATTATCAGATTAAACTGAAATGAAGCATGACTCATTAACACATTCTGTCCATAGTCAGTGCCAACTTTCAAAGCAGTAGCACTATCCTTTCGAAAGTTATTAGAGTTGAAAGTGAAGAGTGTGGACAAGGTTTTTCAGAAATGAAAAAGGAATTCTAAAGACACACCTAATCACACTAGTCTGCCAAAAATGTTCGAGATAAACTGCTCAAAAACACTCTTTCCTGCCCGTTTTATGATACCAAATTTTAGCATAATGTAAAAGAAGACCCGCTCTTTCAGAAAATATGAAAAAGTCAAATTCGGCTAGGTTGACCCATTTCACTTATTTTCAGTCCTCACGCAAAATCAGTGTGTGCGACTTTATGTTCGTTTTGAGGTGCACAGTCACAAATGGAGTATCAGTTATCATATTTGAGTGTCATTGTTATCCAAAGTGTGTGTAGTATTTTAATAAAAAAGAAAAGAAATGTAAAAATGTTTGCAAGAGGCAAGATCGTACTACAAAGTATTGAAGTATACTACATGAAAATCTGAATTGTATTTTTTTCAGCCTCTGTTTGTCTTTTGCAGGCTTAAAATGGATTTGTCATCATGCACTTAAACCTTTCTGGCCTACATCCTTAAAGCAAATGTCATACAGAAATGTGACCATTGAAACATTCAGGAAAGTGTCAACCCAACTAATCTAAAAGATAATTTATCATTCTGAACCTACAAGCATATATGTATACATTTTTTGTTTACATTTATTTATTTAATATACTTTTTTTATCTGCAGAAAGCTAGTGTAACTTGCCGCAGTAAGATAATTCATAGTTCTCTTTGCATGAGGGTTTTTATCTTTCATGTTGAGCAAACTCTAGGTGGTTGTTTACTATTAAGCAACCATATCACATGCCACCTTAAATATTTGTAGGGGGAGGGAGATTCTTCGTGTTTTCATCGGTTTGTCTTTCTAACGATGGGCGACAGTGTTCTTGTATTATCTTCTCCTGTACTTTCTTCCTTTATTTTTCTTTCTTTCATACCTCTCTGCATACGTCCCTTTGAATAAAGCAAACACATGTTTTCCTGGCTTGGGACAGATTTAATGAGGGCCCCTGCCAGTTAAGCGGCATGATCTCCCAGCGCTTAATACCGGTGGAGACGATTATTCGTCCCGTTCCCGCATCACTTGGTCTGGTATTCATCTCCAGTCATCAGGACCGGTATATCTTCTCATCTTGCCTTATTTGAATCATGACATAAAGAGTGGAAGCTTGTTAAATTTTTTGCCTTTCTTTACCTTTTATTCTTTTTCTTTTTCTTCTTTTTTTTTCCCCCTTATTTTTGTTATGAAATTCATTTTGATTTTGTAAACAGACCAACAGTGATTCCCTGGCAGATGTTTTGTTCAAGACCACACTGCATTACACATGCAGGATTGCGAAGAGCATTGGTTTACAGTTGAACAGACTTGTCTTGAAAAAGAGAATAGTAGTAAAAGTATACAGGAAAGGAATGTATAATTAGGATCGCAGCTTATCTATTAGCACAAAGGAGCTTTAAGAGAGCATCTTGATAAAGTTCATATCCTCTGTACACAGGAGACGGAATTTTGAGGTAGAAATGAAGCATAAGGGATTTATTGTAGCGGAAGTGGCAGTAGTGGTCAGGATACGGTGATTGGAAGTTGACTCGACCAGCATTAAAAGAAGAACAGTTGAGTCTTGAGTAATGCAGATGGGAGCTTGACCCTCATGAAGGAAGAAGAGATGAGGTGTGAGTAACTTGGGTTGACGTAAATGCACAGATTAAGAGAATTCTACAGTAATGGTAAACCACACATGGCTAAGTTTTGATTTGAGATGACAGTGATGAGAATGATGAGATCTAGATAAGTCATGGCATGACTCCTGTGAAGGCAAAATTTGATTCAAGTTAATTAAAGTGTGAAGTTCTAAGAAATCTGTATCACAGCCTCAAATTTGTTCATTAACATGAAAATGACAACATGCTTTATGGGAAGCTTACTGAAGCATACCATATTAATTTTTACGTGTTTTGTTATCATCTTTGAAGTATGGTAAGTTTCAAAAGTGTATGCCTTTTTCTGATTAAGATTATGTATGTGCAGTCACCCTGTCATAGCAGCCTTCAAACCACTTATTGGGATACAATGTGGGATAATATGTCACACAATCATAGATGAATAATTGTAGGATTTTTTTTTTTTCAAAGCAGTGCTTCAAGGAAGGACTCTCTCTTTAAACCAGCTGATTTTTTTTTTTAACAAAGTTGAAAGCTTGAAAGGTTCTGTTTACCTTTGGGAGCAGTGATTTAAAAAATGTTCAAGATATCACATTTGATGCATATAATTATGTATAGGTCAGCTGTATCACAAAACATCCTACCATATAAATTTTTTGCTAAAATATAAGGAGATATCACTGTTTTTCCTCAATAAACCATAACTGTAGACGGTTTAGTCTGGGACCATTTTTGTTATAACTATTGCTCACATTTTGTATAGGCCCTATGTAAACAATACTTACCATCGATTATACTGGTTCATATTTTCACATTGGTTGTTTCTATCCCTAACTCACATTTTAGAACTATTTTGAAGCACTAGTGCTGCTCGATTTTTGTTTCATCTGAAGAGTTTGTTTGTAAAAACCGATAAGTCCATATTTGCCAAATGGAGATATTTGCGGTTAAAGGTCAAGAAAAATAAAGAGAATAATAAGAAAATCTTTGCTTCTTTTGACCATAACTTAAAAAATATACCTTTATATGTAGTGACCAATATATCATTGAAAAGGTATTATTTTGTACTTTATGACAGAGAACATACTTTAAAATCTTCAAAAATGGACTTATTGGTTTTTGCAAACAAACCCTTCATCTGCAAATGGTAAATTATGCCTTTAAAAGGGTACTTTTCTCCCAGGCTCATACAATGAGAGAGGGACAACCTGGGCCTAATCTGAGCTCCACCAGCAGCACGCATCCCAGCTCCCTGGCGCCACGGCAACAGGGACGCTGAAGTCTGGCCAGACGGAGGCGTACAGATGTCTCTCCCACACCGGAGTGACGTGAACAGGAGCAAACCTGTCAAATTTCGAGCCTCTGCCATGATTATGCCGGGTCGTGGCGGTAAACACGTTTGGCGCACGCAAGGGTTTGCGATCCCAATATATGATACACCAGAAAACCTGTCAGTGGTGATTTGATCTGCCAGCCCAAACGTTTATTCGGTTTGTGTGCATTTTCTCGGGATTCCATTGCCCAGCATTGGTCGTCCTATGATCCATTGTGTCAAGTCTCAAGCGAATTTTGCCCAAGTGGGAAAACGTTGCATGCTACGGAGGGCAGATGTTTACTGCAATATTATCATTTTGTTTACCCATTGTATTTATGACTATCAGGTGCATGACGGGGACTATAAGGATTCATAGGTTGTTTTTGATGTATTTTGGTGGACATGCAGAATTGAACTATAGTCTGTGGTCCTATATATGTAGTGTTTGTTTCCAATTTTGTTGGTTTGTTTGTACTTGTCTTGGTTTTCCAAATAAAACACACCATACTTCTTTGGAAAAAACAAACAAACGAACATACAATCTGCTCTTCCGAGGGTCAAGGTCACACATCTTCGGTTGCAAAATGTACAGTGTGTGCAGCATAGAATTCTAATGTGTTAAAAATGTCCGTAATTTATGTTGTGAACTCATTGAGACTGTGTTGAAAAGGAGCTTGATCTTGTAGAGATTTAACTCATGGATAAAAGGAAAGTGGTCTGTTGCAGGTAACTAAAAGGAAAATGAGTACAGGCGCGGCGATACGGTGCAATTAACTCGCCAAAAGCATATGACCTCGAAGCCTCATTTGCATAAAGTAGACAGCTTTTGTAGGCAAAACCATTGGGGAAGTGTTGCAGGACAATCGCAATATCTCACCTCAGAAGCCATCAAATGATTAAATTTATACAGCAAATTGAAGAAGAAACTATTCTCTAACTCGCAATGTTAGTTATTTTGGGTTTTATTGAGGATAAATCTGTGAAAATAATATCGAAACTTAGCTTCCAAAACAGAAAATTTGGTCTCAAACCAAGTGTTATGTTTTCACATTTTCCTTCATTGCCCAAAATGAAACTTCGGTATATGACTTGTGGTAGTATATCCATACTGTGTTCCAAATATCTTTTCTGTATCATTTGGCGCGCAGTTATGTCCGAAAAAAATCAAGAAAACTGTCACTTGTGACCCACGTAAAATCCATAGCGTAAGCAGTACGCAGTCCGATGTATTGGTTTTCATGCTGCATGAAACAGTTGAAGCACATTGCAGGGTTCCTCTCTTGCCCACTCACCACCCTGTGGACCGAAAACTGAACCCTGTCGCATTGCGCCGAACCCGACACTGCTGATTGGCTAAGCGTGCACTGACCAGTAGAAATGCATGCGCAGGAGGATGATCTAGTTGTGCATGTCCAGTATTTTCTCCTAAATTCTCCTTTTTGCTCTTATTCTCACCTACTGTAACTACTAATTGCACAAACACGAAACTTCGCAGGAAGTGAGTCTGGTGTATACAGACTATCAATATGTTAATCAAATGTATATTCATGCACGGTTGACTCAAACAGAAAAACGCACATATCTCAAAAAATACATTTGCATTTTCGCCCAAAAATCATATGAAGGATGATATATCCATATTAGATATATGTGTGTGAAGTTTCAAGGGATTTGATGGTAAAATAAGGGAGATACGAGGAGGTGAACTTTCGAGATTTTTTGTCCATCCCTCCGCACAGTGCTTCGATGACTATTATGAATTTAAAAGCTTTGGCCTCTTATCAGTGAGTTAATTGCACTGTATCGCTGGGGCTGAGTAAAGGTATACAATACCAAAGTGACAATCCCCACGTTCACATTGGTCCCCGCGATGCGGGGAAAGTCCCACACTGTGGGACTTTCTCCTCCAAAACCATAATGTGAACGCTCGCTGGGACTTGTCCCCTCGTCCCCGCGAAGCAAGTCGGGTACGGGGACAAAATTTGGAGGGGAGAGTGACCTTGGGGCGCAATTGATAGCGTCCAGCTGTGGTCATCAAATGTGCGCATGCGCAATGCCTGGATTCAAGTGGCAGAGCTCGCTCCAAGCCCCAAAATGCCCCCACAGCTCGGGGACAGATGAGATACCAATGTGAACAGTCAGTCGTAAAAAAGATAACATCTCTTGTGGCTGTCCCCGCGTGGGGACCAATGTGAACGCGGGGAATGTCACAGTCCTTTCAAACAATATATCCATGCACAAGGATTTGGACAGTAGGTTCGAACCCAGTGCGAGCTTGGTCAGCAGCAATAGTGCTCACAGATATTATGTGCTGGGTGAGGTTGTTCAGAACCAGTTTCAATGGCGATGAATAGCTTTGACATCACACTTTGGCACTCTATTTCATCAAGGTTTGATGGAAAGGAGTGGACTAATGTGGATACAGGTTAAACATGCCTCCACTCCCCATCTTCCCAAGGAAATCGATTTGGACCAAAAAATCATCAGATAAAATGGCAGAACTTTTTTTTTTTCGTGATGTAGATTTACCCCAGGTCTGTGCCTAAAAACATCTAAAGAGAAGAGAGAGAGAAAAAAAAATGACCCATCAAAACAGAATCCATGTATTTTGAGCATGCGAGAACATGGTCGAAATTTCCATCACCATTTCTGATTGGGTGAGATTTATGACAGATAAGGTGCACCGCTCCTGGCGTGAAATGAGAAAACATGAAAATATTCCGCCTATTGTGTTAAGCCTCGTCACATGGTACGCATCTGCTGTTTTCCCCCTTAGTGTATAAAATCATCCAAGGAGTTCAGTACTGTTTCCTTCCTACTTTCACCAAAATGCAGAGACCAGACCAGCGACCTTCTATCTATCGTCCATGGCCGTCTTTGATTTCTTGAGGTCTATTACCAGATGGATTTTGGCAGGTTCTCTATTTTTTTCGGTTTCTTTTCTTCTCTTTAAAAAAAAAAAGGAAAAGGAAAATGTATTTTTCGTTCTCTGTAGAGAATAGTTCTCATCGGTCGAGGAAGGAAACGGTGCAAATTTGAGCCAGAAGTTGTTGCAAAGCATGGACTTAGTTGTAATGCCCAGCAATTTAGGGAGGTGATAAGATCCCGCTTGGCGGCTAGCTTTGTTCTGCAATTTCACTTTCGCTGAGGAATCCATCCCACCCCACCCCACCCCATTTCTTTTGCTTCCTTTCCCTCCCCCACCCCTAGTAAACCTAAAATAGGACAAAGTATAAAAAGCAATTTTGATTCATTGTTAGTTCCACAACATTGTAATTTTTTTCTTCTTTCCAAACCTGTGAATTTCATGTGACTACTCTGGTCAGACACTCTTTCCTTTTGTGTCTGGATTCAATATTTTCAGGCTTTCATACCCAAGTGTCTGATGAAGTTTTGTTTGAGATTGTCTTCAGATCGTCTTTGTTGTATTTCGTTAGGTTTAACTTCTTGAAATAATTCATAACATGTCATTCCGAGGCTGCCCTCTTTCATAATAACTGTTTCATCCAGTGTCATATTCATCTCCTCACGCCATGTTCTGAACTGTGTATCTCGCACATGATCTCTATGATTGTCTTCAAATACTTGACAGATAGGATCCTTTCTTCTATCATATTAGCTCGCTTTATATCACCTGTCACCTTATCTCGTCCTAGATCTGGCTATTTTTGCTCCTTTCTCCACCCTCGCTGTGGTTGATACTGTAATATATCAAATGTAGGAGTGTTGTCGCTGCAAAACCAAGCTTCAACCACTACAGACATGAGGGAAAACTCCTTCATTGCTATTCCCAGAATTTTGTCCACCCCGACTGGTCATCACATCCTGTGGTCAGTCCACACACCCTACCTCCCTAGGAGCCTAGCCTCTCCCATAAACATTTCTGGATAACTTGTCTCCCCACTGTCTACCAGTGCTAAGTTTCTCCCCCCATCATCCCCATCATGTAAAATGTGAGTCACTGGTGTCAGTGACCCATGGATTGACAGTGGTCATTACTAACCTACTCCTTTGTTTTATTATAATCTGAATCCCTCTATTTTGAATATTTGAATATCATAGATTAAGCCCCTCCTTCTTGTATTTAAAACACATGTAATATAAAAGTGACCATGTGCTTTGGTCAAGAGTTCTCTCTTTCACCCTCTTGGGGTAAAGACACAAAGCGTTGGTCTCCCTTGCCATCCCTCTTTAGGGGCAATATATGGCCGTTTGATGGGGAGTACCTGTTCATATATATCTCTGCTAAGTGTTATATCCCACTGTGATTAAATAAAGAGCCTGTATACTTTGTAATAAGAACTGGTCTCTTGATCTCTTCTGTGTGCTGTCGTCGAGTGTCGAGAAACTTTACCAATGTAACACCGCCTATCGTACGCCATCGAAGAATAACATCAACACTACAAAACAAAGGTGTTACATTCTGGTGACAGCGGTGTGTCGATTAACGATCCCATCTTCACATCATACCGCTTTGGATTTTGCTGTTTCTGGACTGTTGTATGTTATTATTTGTGGATCATCGTGAGACAGCGACCTAACCTGCCTTCTACGGAACTGAATTTGAGCCTTTGTGCAGTATAGGGCTCCTGCTGACACAATATATTTTTGCACTGTGAGATTGCATTTTCACACGGTGAACAGACTTCTGCAGAATTACCTATTCCTCATCACTTTCCTGGATTTTGGAGCAGTGGATTGATACTTCAAGCAACGTGATATTGTGCTCCTTAGCGGATTGTATCCTGTCGTTATTGCGGCATCATCGCCTGCTGGATTGTTTCGTGTTGTGATAAAGCTGTTCACCACTGCTGGAGAACCAACCTTTGCTGTTTTACAGTGCTGAGCTGTTCTTCATTCTGAATCTATTTTCATTGCTGACTTGTGCTGTGAATGCTGTTTAATGTTACCGGGAGTCTACCTGTGCTGTACCTGGCTGTGCCTCCTGTTCAGTCGTCATCAACCAGTGACGTCATACATGGACTGTACAGAGCTACCGGTCATCTACGAGGGATCTGGATGAGTCCTTGTTATTCATATCATTTTTTCTTTCTCACTGAACATTAATTACTTAATTCAGACAGACTCTCTTGCAAATAGTTTTTTTTTTCTTTTGTCTTAATCCTGTCTTCTTTTTATGAGATTTGTTTTTGATGTTCTGAGTGTTGGTACGTAGCTTGATTATACTCCGTTGTTTAAATTTTTTTTTTTTTTTTGCTTTCATTTTATGCGCATGTTGATATACATATTTAATTGTAATTGTGTGACGTGCGTTTGTTTGTTGATGACATTACTTGTTTTTCTTACATTGATTACGGTTCATGATATATTGCTAGTTTTGTATGTCAGTTTATGCTTGATTGAGCATAAGTTTGTTTGCTGATTTTTTCCTTTTTATGCTTGCATAGGGTGATTTATTAACATCTTCACATTTTTGTTCTCTATATCTTTCTTTTTCTTCTCTCTTCTCTCTCTCTCTCTCTCTCTCTCTCTCCTGTGTAATAAGTTAAGTAGGTTTACAATACATAGTACTCGATATTTCTTTCTCATTCTTGACTTGGTTAAACCTTTTAACTTCTAACAATGGCTACTGAACAACCCACTCCTACCACATCTACGTCTCCTTCCACCTCCCAACCCCTCATCCGCATTGATCTCCCTCCTCCTTTCAGCGGCGATGGGAGAGAAGATTTCTCCCTGTGGTGTAGGAGATTAGAAGTAGCAGCAGAAGCATGGCCAGGCAGTAGTCAGATTGATCTGGCCAAAATCCTCCCCTCCCGCTTAGAAGGCTCTGCCTTCACTGTCTGGGATTCCTTTCCAGCTGCTGACAAGTGTAATTTTTCAAAATGCAAGACACAATTGTCCAAAGTGTTCTCTAAAACGACAGAAATTTCAACATTCCAGCGAATGTTGAACGCCCGACCCCGCGCCCAAAATGAACCCCTTGAGGTTTATGTTGCAGACCTCACCAGATTAACATCCCTTGCTTTCCCTAATTTTGACGAAAAGGCGAGGGACGACGAAGTTTTCCGTCGATTTTTGGCAGGATTGGATGCGGAGTTGCAGCGAAAATGCCATGAGCATGGCGCTGCAACTCTCGACGATGCACTCCGCATCGCTCATCAGATCCAAAGAGCGGATGAGGCACTTCGTCTCCCCTTTCCCCATAACCGCCCCCAATCCCCAGTTGTTGCTGCTGTTGCTGCCCCCTCTGCAGATGTTTTGAACACAGTAGTTGAGTCGCTTGCTCAACTTCAGGTTCAAGTTGGTGATTTGGCAAAAACTGTCAACAGTCGTTCGCACCACGACCACCCTCCCAATACAGCCGCTCGACATCGTTCCCCCTCCCCATACTCTCGCTCATTGTCACGTGCACACCCCTCCCATTCATCTACATCTCGCAAGCAGGATACATCATATCGTTCCCCTTCCCCATATTCCCGCTCATTGGCACACTCACATCCTCACCACTCGTCTACATCTCGTCGGGAGGATACATCATATCGTTCCCCTTCCCCGTACTCCCGTTCTTACTCACCAATTCGATATCTCCCTTCATCCTCCTATTGTCACCATCCACGTACTCGCTCCCCATCCCCATATCATCCTAACAATTCACGGCAGTATTCCCGTCGGGAATATCGTTCTCCTGATCGGTCTTCCAGTTATGGTGGACCTGACGTGCGATTTTCACGCCGAGATTACATGCGATACAGGACTGATAGTCCCGCTCGCCCCCCTCCATCTCACTCCCCGTATCGTTCCCATGACTACCGCACCCCCACTTCCTCTCGCCATGTTTCATTTGCAGACAATCAAAATGGCGGCCCCCATGGATCTCAACATACCTTTTCTCAGCCGGGAAACAGGTATTAGCTGGTACTGCGGGTCGACTACCAGCATCCATCTCTCCTGATAGACCCACTGATTCTCCTCACTCTGATTGCCTTCCTCGTATCTTGGTCAGAATTGACAACATGCAAATTCCTGCTCTTATAGATACTGGTGCATCTGTCTCTCTTGTTAGTGATAAATTGCGTTCAGCCATTCCTAGTTTGCGTACACGCCCTGTCCACTCATTACCTGTTAAGGTTAATTCTGTATCTGGTGACCCCCTTGACACATTAGGTGCAATTGATGTGAATTTTTCCACAACCTCTCATTGTTTCACATTTCCATTTCAGGTGGCCCGTGACATTGATCCCCCTTTTATCATTGGCTGGGATTTCTTGCTTCACTATCATGCACAGCTTGACCTCACTTCAGGTGTCCTCATCATTGGCAATGCTATTATTCCTTTCATGCATCCTCATGAGTTCACACCACTGGTGTGTAATGCTGTTGTTAAGGAGCAAATTGTAGTGCCTGCATGGAGTGAAATGACAATACCACTCTCTCTCGCTAATGAACCATTTTCTTTCCTCCCTGTCAGCTATGATGGCGTTCTCGAACCATCTACAGATACTCCCATTGTCGTAGCATGTACGTTAGCTTCTGTGCATGAAGGTACAATCCCAGTGCGGATTAGCAATCCAACCACAGGTGATGTTACGTTGTACTCTGGTATGATTTTGGGTGAATTTCATTCTGTCATAGGCCGACAAGGTGAAGGCTACTGCGCTGTTGCTGCCCCCTCCCCCTCTTCCCCTACCACTCCTCCCCCTTCAGACACCTTGTCTTTTGATCTGTCATCGACTTCTCTGTCACCATCTCAACAGGCTAAAGTTCAGGATTTGCTAACTGAGTATGCTGATATTTTCAGTCACACTGCTGATGATTATGGTCGTACAGATTTGGTCCAACATGAAATCCCCACACCCGACACAAACCCAATTCGCCAACGTGCATATCGGGCTTCTCCCCAAATTAGGCAGGAAATAAAAGAGCAATGCGATCGCCTGTTGGAAGCAGATGTCATTGAACCTAGTTCAAGCCCCTGGAGTTCACCGATTGTTATGGTAAAGAAGAAAACCGGTGGCTATCGGTTTTGTGTTGATTATCGTAAACTCAATAAGGTGACACGCCCAGATTCCCATCCCCTTCCCCGCATCGATGACACAATTGATGCGCTTGCTGGCAACTGCTATTTTAGCACTATGGATCTCTCTAGTGGATATTGGCAGGTAGGAATGCATCCCAACGACAGTCCCAAGACTGCTTTCACTACTGGTACGGATTTGTTTCAGTTCAAAGTCATGCCCATGGGATTACGTAATGCTCCCTCTACCTTTCAGCGACTGATGCAGCTTGTTCTACGTGGACTGCACCTTGATTCGGTTCTTGTGTACCTTGACGACGTAATTGTCTTTGGCAAAACGTTTGATGAAAAGCTGCAGCGCTTGCGCGAAGTGTTCGCCCGTCTCCGATCAGCAGGTCTGAAACTGCGCCCAGAAAAGTGTAACTTTTTCCAACAAAAGGTTACATTCCTCGGTCATGTCATCTCACCAGATGGTGTCTTACCTGATCCGTCCAATATCGAGAAGGTAAGAGACTGGCCGACCCCGCGCACTGTGACAGATGTTCGTGCGTTTCTCGGTCTGAGCAGCTACTACCGCCGATTTGTGCAAAATTTTGCAGAAATCGCCCGACCCCTGAACCATCTCACTAATAAAGGTGTGCCCTTTGTTTGGTCTGATGAGTGTGAGAATGCATTCAACACATTGCGTAATATCCTCATATCACCCCCTCTCATGGCTTTCCCAATTTTCTCTCAACCTTTCACTCTACATACTGATGCATCGAATTTTGCTGTAGGTGCTGTTCTGACACAATTCACTGATGGTAAGGAGCGAGTTATCGCCTATGCGAGCCGAGCGCTTAGCAAAGCTGAACGAAATTGGTCTACGTACGATAGAGAGCTTTGGGCCATTGTCTGGGCAGTGCGTCATTTCAGGCATTATCTTTCAGATAATCAGTTCATTATCGTCACAGATCATAAGCCTCTTGTCAGCCTCCGCAAATTACCCGTCTCCCTTGATAAGACCGGACGTCGAAGTCGCTGGGCGCTTGAACTTGACCCCCTCGACTGGGTCATTGAACACCGCGATGGAGCCAAGCATGCTAATGCTGATGCCCTCTCCCGAATCCCCACTGAACCACCTAGTGAATCTGTGTGTTCTCTTCATTCGCCACCTCCTCCACATCATCCTCCACCACCTCCACCACCTCCTCCACTTCATCCGCCACCTCCTCCACCACCTCTACCTCCACTTCGTCCACCACCACCTCCATCACCTCCTCCACTTCATCCTCCACTTCATCCTCCGCCACCTCCACCTCTTTATCCTCCAGTTCCACCTCCTCCTCCTCCTCCTCCAGCCCCTCCTCCTCCACCACCCCAACCTCCTTTTTCACCTGTGTCTCCCTGTGATACTCATGACCCAGATTTCCATACCCCGGAAGATAGTAATGACCTCTGTTTCTTGTTAGTTAATGAAGGTTTCAGATTACATCAAGCACAACACCAGGACCCCATCATTCGTGAAGTTCGGTCCTGGGTTAGATCTGGAAAATTTCCCCACAAATCATCTATCCCTCGTTATGAGTCTGCTCTTCGCAAATTTCACTCAGAACGTGATCGCCTAGTGCTCCATGATGGCTTGCTTTGTAGATTAAGACGTGCTTCAAATGGTTCCCTCGATCGTCAGGTTGTCATACCGCACTCTCTCGTTCCTAATGTATTGGCTATTTTGCATGGTTCCCCATTTTCTGGACATTTTGGTGCTGCTAAAACTATCCAGAAAGCTGACAAGGTTTGCTATTGGCAGTCTATGCGCCGAGACATAACAGATTTTTGTCTCCGCTGTGCCCCGTGCCAAGCACGTCGCAATCCCATTCCCGCTCTCCGTGCCCCCCTTCAACCCATTACCTCTTCTCGTCCCTTTGAACGCATTGCCGCTGACCTGACCGAATTACCCCTTACCTCACAAGGCAACCGCTATGTTCTTGTTGTAATGGACTATTTCACGAAATATGTAAATCTCTTCCCTCTGCCCGACCAGAAGGCTACCACTGTTGCCACATGTCTTTTTGACAAATATGTGCGTCAGCATGGTATCCCAGAATCGATCCACACAGACCAGGGACGCCAATTTGAGGCCCAGTTGGTTCAGACATTGTGTGTAGAGATGGGGATAACCAAAACAAGAACGACCCCATATCATCCCTCATCAAATGGTATGGTGGAACGCTTCAACCGCACCCTCAAACGAGAGCTCGGTAAGCGTTTAACTCAAGCTGGCTGTGAATGGGACCGGATTCTCGGCCAGGTTGAGTTGTCCTATAACACAACACCTCACTCCTCTACAGGATACACCCCATTTTTCCTTGTACACGGTCGCGAAGCCCGCCTTCCCCTCTCCCTCCTTACTGCCTCTAACCCCACCCTCCCATCCTCCTCTGCTGGTGATTATGCGGCTGATTTACTCAGTCGCCTTGATTTTGCTTTCACACAGACGGCCACCAAGGCTGATCGTGCTCATGAGACCCAAAAGTACCATTATGATCGACATACACGCTTTGTCCCATACAATGTCAATGATGTAGTTTGGATAAATGACCCTACTGTGTCACGTGATAAGCTGGCCCCACAGTGGAAAGGCCCATATCGTGTCACTAAACGAGATGAAAAAGGTATTCAATACCATCTCATTGACCCATCCTCCCCTTCTTCACAGCCGAAAGTAATACACTATAATCGGCTCAAGCCCTATCTCGACACTTCCCTGCCTCTGTCATCCCCGACAACTCCACCACCTTCCCCCGATGCCCTCCCCCCACCAGTACCCCCACCATCACTCTCTACTAATATATGGCTTGTCCCACCTCCCTCCCAACCTGTCCCACCTGTTGCGTCCCCTCCCAGTCACCCCAACGCGCCTCCCACTCCTCCCTCACCATCCCATGATGCCCATGCACGTAACCATGATCCTCCGAACCGCACTCGAAGCGGCCGGATTGTACACCCTCCCGATTACTTTGGTAACCCCATTTCCCCCGACTTCACCTCTTTCTCTCGTTAGGCCTTGGTAAACTTGACTTTCAGACAACCTTAATTAAGGATTGTTGCTATTTTCAAGTTTATTGCATCATTTGTCTTATGTTCACTTATGTTTCTGTTATGTGTTTGATTTCAGCATACAAAGTAAGGAGGTATTGCCTCCCGTAATGCCATTCCTTGGTATATATATTTTTTCATGACCATCAGACAGTTCAAGCAGGTCATGATTGATGTTTATGGACAAGTGTAGTTCCCATCGACTACTGCCTTAACATTGTATTTGTTTGCTATAATTTTATGTGTGATTACCTTTTAAGTCAACGATGTCTTGCTCATGTTTCACACGAGTGTTATGTAGTTTAAGTTTTAATAATTGACTTTCTATTGCTTTGATTTTTCTTATGCTCTGCCTGTTTTCTGACTCCTCAGCTTTTGAATCTCCTCCTCTCTCTATTTCATTTCACATGATACTTTCAACACATTTCTGCCTATCCACAGCCTCATGTGGACCAATTATTAAATTTTCTTTGCACATTTCAGTGAGATTTCGATTTTTCACACAAGTATCTATGACCTTATTGCCACACCCAGATTGGCTTTTCTTTTATAAAGATATCCGCCTGAATGTGTTTGTCTTTGAATTATGTTACGCAAACAATATCCTGGTTTAAGGTTTTTCATTCCATAATTTTTGAAATGCAAGACTATTGCATTTTCATTACATTTTTAAAGTTGGCTTCATTTTTCCTGCTGATTTGGAACATGAACCTCATTATATTACCAAGATATATTTATTTTATTGATTTTTTTAGTCGCTGATTTTGGTGATCAATGCAATCACTTTTTCCCTGGTTATTATTCAATTTTGTTGGAACTTTTTATTCCTTTCTGTGTGTTACACCCTATTACACATGGAGTTAATTCTTTTGAATCAATAGGTTCAATATTGTAGTTTCGTATATTGTTCAGATGAAGTTGGTTTTTGTTTAGTTGTTTTTAAATTCACTGTGCACACATTTTTTTTCCCCTCATAGTCTGAATCAGTATTTATGCGATTCTTTGATTTCTGCCTCGGTTTTACAACTTTTAGTATCGCAACACGGAAGCAGGAAAATGTTTCACGATTTTTCCCATGTGCTCATTGCCTTTTAACTATGATTTCACTTTATGTTTTTGTAGTAATGTTAACACCATGTTGAATTTGATATTTCTATGTTCTTTTGTTTCCTTCTACACATGTACCTCTTTCTACTTTTTTCCATTCCTTTAGTTATGCTTTATTATTCTGTATATTGTATTTCAGTATTTTGTAGTTTTACACAAGTTACATTTTGTATCCAGTTCCCTCTATCATTTTCTCACTGGAGAATATTTTCAATTGTTTTTTTAGATCACCTGTCCCACTGTAATAAACCTCCTTGAAACGAGGACGTTTCATTTTGAAAGATGGAAGTAATGTAATATATCAAATGTAGGAGTGTTGTCGCTGCAAAACCAAGCTTCAACCACTACAGACATGAGGGAAAACTCCTTCATTGCTATTCCCAGAATTTTGTCCACCCCGACTGGTCATCACATCCTGTGGTCAGTCCACACACCCTACCTCCCTAGGAGCCTAGCCTCTCCCATAAACATTTCTGGATAACTTGTCTCCCCACTGTCTACCAGTGCTAAGTTTCTCCCCCCATCATCCCCATCATGTAAAATGTGAGTCACTGGTGTCAGTGACCCATGGATTGACAGTGGTCATTACTAACCTACTCCTTTGTTTTATTATAATCTGAATCCCTCTATTTTGAATATTTGAATATCATAGATTAAGCCCCTCCTTCTTGTATTTAAAACACATGTAATATAAAAGTGACCATGTGCTTTGGTCAAGAGTTCTCTCTTTCACCCTCTTGGGGTAAAGACACAAAGCGTTGGTCTCCCTTGCCATCCCTCTTTAGGGGCAATATATGGCCGTTTGATGGGGAGTACCTGTTCATATATATCTCTGCTAAGTGTTATATCCCACTGTGATTAAATAAAGAGCCTGTATACTTTGTAATAAGAACTGGTCTCTTGATCTCTTCTGTGTGCTGTCGTCGAGTGTCGAGAAACTTTACCAATGTAACACCGCCTATCGTACGCCATCGAAGAATAACATCAACACTACAAAACAAAGGTGTTACAATACTTATCTTTGACTCCTTCATCCATCTTTGTTCATTATAATTTCTGCCTCTTTTTTCTCCCTGTTCCCTCAATTCTGTCTATATTTCTCTCTCCCCCTCTCTCCCAATCTCTCTCTCCCGATATTTCCTCCCCCTCTCCCTTTTATACTCTCTGTCCCCTTCTCCTCCCAATCAATAGTAAAAAAAGTTACAGTCCAACTATTGGGCTGTGAAGTTTGATAATAGATACAAACCATGCCATTATTATGATTATAATCAGGCATTTGACTATGCTACACATATAATGTAGTTCAACTATATCACGGTGCTTACAAAAGATAAAGAGAAAAAAAAAATGAAATGTCAAATCATTACAAGTCGGGAAAAGAAAAATTTTCAGCTATATCATTCCAGCTATCTTTTATTCTCTCCCTCTTCCTCTATGTCTCTTTGATCCTTCTCTCTCTCTCTCTCTCTCTCTCTCTCTCTCTCTCATTTTTATTTTCTTGAAGTATATTTTTATCTCTCTCTATATTCTCCTTCTCTCTATATATCTCTTCCTCTTATATTTCTCCTGTCTCTCTCCCTCTCTCTCTCTCTGTTCCTCTCTTTCTTTCTCTTTTCCAGTCTTTTCTATCTCTATCTCTCCTCTGGTCTTTTCTCCATTGTTTCTTCCAGCACCTCTTGTGAATGAATCTATTCAAAATTTGAGCATTCCAAAGCTCAAAGGAAATTCCAAAAAAGAAAAGAAAAAAATCCCTGCTCCCATGTGTTGGTTCCCGTTGATTTCTTGTTATCGTGGCCATCTGCAGGCGACCGGGGCACGGTCGTCTCTCATCCCCCGTATCTGGTTGCTTTTGTCGGGTCGCCCGCGACATTGAACTCGAGATCGAATCGTCAGCTCAGCAGCTCTGCAGAACCCGGCTGCTGCGTGAGGGCAATTTTCCTGAGGGAACTTACGAAAATTTTTGATGGACAATCTTGACAATTATGTGTGTTTTTCTTAAATTATGATATTACAAAAAAGGGAAATGTGATTCCCCAAAGACCCAGCAGGTTTGGCACATGGCATTGAAACTGTAGTTTGGAGGAAGGAAAGCAATGTCATGTTTGTTTTGCAAATGTTCATGGCACCTGGCGATAATTGATGCGATGCCAGACTTTTGGGGAGATGTGAATCGAGTCAAACAAGATAACATCTAGAACAACAAAACAATATTGAACAACTTTCTTCAAGAATGTAAATTGTTTTGAGTTCAGGGGAAAGTTAATTGAGAAGGAGAGCTTGTGGATTGATATGTGGGATTTGACGGTCTTTGGAGGGAAAAGAGTTTTTTTTAAAGGTTTTTCTACTTTCTGATTTTTTTCTCTACAGTTATCCCTATATTGAAAGATTTGTTAGCTTGTATTAATATCCAAATTGTGATTGGATTGCTGTTACACTAGCCTCAGGGTTTTCTTTCATACCCCTTACATCTTTTTATATTGTCATAACCCTTGCATCTTCAAAGATTTGAAGTACTGCTTTAAATTCCACATTGCAGATTGGATAAGAATTTATGAAGTTATGAAATTGTGAAGTATCATTAATTTTCTTTTAACCCTTCTTGAAAATTCAACATGTATGTGCAAATGAGAATGTCATTCCCTCACAACTTGCCATATAATTTGTGCACAGAATTGTAGATTTCCAGCTTTTTTTTGTTCAGATGCAATTATACCCTAGTTTCACTTCGTAATATATCTGACTGACCATTATTTTTAACTTATTTGTCTAAGAATAACATCATGTATAATACTTAAATGGCAGGAAAGTTGAATTCTTATCAGTTTTTTGTGTGTACAATCAATGGAAAATTGAGAGGTGAAGAGACCTCATCAGCACACTCATTTGCATATATATGCATATTAACTGATAAAAAACTCTTCTGTTTAAATTAATAAAACTTCACAGTTTCATAATTTCCCAGATATTTATCCAATCTTGATCAAATTTTCACTGCTGATGTGTTTGTAAAATTTTACTCTTTCTTTTAAGACTAGCTTTAAACTGGCCTTGATTGTTGTGTTCAGAAAAGAATGACAATACACCTTTGGTAGGCATTGAGGCAGTTGGAAGGAAAGTATGCTTAGAAAACATGGAAAGCTGCTGCTCTAAACATTACAGTGCATTTTTTTTCACCGATTGGAGCAGATGTGTGGGAACTGATTTCCAATAAATGGAGGTTATCTACTCTCCTTGATCTTTATCTTGTCACCATGGTCTTGCTTTTGGAGTGAAGCACATTGCTTTACCTGAGAATTCCACACAATTTGATTTTTTTTTTTTAAATGAAAAGTACACACATCTTTTACTAGTTATTGACATAAAACATGTTAAGGGAAATTTCATTTCCCCCTTTCTTCTGAGAGAAGAAAATCAAGCGCTCTTCAGTTATGTAAGAAAAATCAAAATATGGTAAATTCTCTTTATATGCTCTTTATATCCTTATCCTACTGTTGCATTGTAAGTTGTTGTAGAATTCTTATCTAGCAATGACGACACATGGTTTTAAGCAAAACTTTAACAATTCGGTACTTTCAAATTACATGACTTTTGGACAAAATCTTTTGACATTCCTCAAACCTGTCAAATGTGTACTACTAGTACTTATGATTCAGCATTTACTGAATCCATCTACATATTTTGGGTGAATATCCCTTTAAAATAAAGAGAGGAAGTGGGTAGGATGAGGCAATCTTGAAGGTAGGCTAGTGTTGGGTGCATTGGAAGCTGGGTCCACTGCTCAGTCACACCCTTTGTGCCTTGTGCAAATAGGGGGTCAGGCCCCTAGAGGAGGGGAGGGCCTAACCCTGTTTTCACAGGGATTTGATTTGGAATCATATTATGGGTGCCTTTGTCAAGTCAGTACAGCTCCATCTATTATTACCCCGGGCACTGCCGTCTCGTCGTGATTTCATCCCTGTCGTACCACGTCTGGAGACATCTTCCTCCTATTTGCTTACGTCTACGGTGCATCCACACATTCTACATCCGCCTTGAAACTTCTTTAAATCTTGACTCTGTCAAGGTTCTGTTTATAAAACAGTCTATTGAGATGTTTCTCTAATTATGAATGTTTAAAAAATAAAGGTTTAAATACATAGAGCATCCTAACCATGCACTAATATGGAATCTCTTGTCTTTGTTAATATGTCATTTGAGCAAATAAACAGCTTTAAATGTTGCAGTTGAAATACCAAAGACTTTTGCTGTTGTACAACCACAAAAAACAGTGAATGTACTAAAAAACCAATATTGATTTCTTTATCAATGTTGTCTCAAATCATACTTCTTTTTGAAATTGAACTATATTCACCTTTTTTATATATCATATTTAGTTAATATCCAGGTTTCATTCATCATCTTTGTATTTTATCAATCTATTTTTAAACTGATCTTGATAATACCTGTACTGTTTTCCATTAAAATAAGAAATGGTGCCATAGAATATTACTCTCACAATCATTTATGCGTAAAGTACAAATGCGACAAAGTAAGAAGTGATTAAAAATCAATTTCAAAGGATGATGGTCATCTTTTTTTATTAATGTAAATGTGACTTTTGATTTTGAGTAAATGTGAAATCTGTTCTATGGAGACTGATTGTGAATAGATCATCTCTGTAGGTATAGTGTTATTATTTGAGAGATTTGATTTAAAGGATGAATTGTGTCTAAAAATGGTATACAATAAATTTGAGCTGTCAGTAGGATCATTCATGCCAAGTTAGGCAAAAAGGATATATATTTGAAACAATTTAAGATTGAGAATCACATTAAAATTCAAAAATGAGATATAACGGACGACGAATCCTGAAAAGAATGAAGCTTAAGACATGGAAAATGATATAGTAACTTGACAAAAGAAATATTGCTTTATTGTTCATTGTGAATGTAGTGAAAAAAATACAAATGTATTTTGTCCTCATCACAGATAGCCTGACAATTCAAATGCCACAAGCTCCCCTCATACATGTACCCCCTCCAACTCCCCATCCCCCCCATCCACATCACCGTGGAAACGGGACCGGTGTCAACTGGCATCCCTCCTCCATCCATCTCGGTTACCCCCTCATCCCTTGAACCTGGCGGAGCAGTCTCCACCCCTCCAACCCCGCGGCACCAGCCTAATCCACCGCAAATCTCGGGGCCCAGATTTTTCTGCCAGTGATGTGGTCTCCAATGAGATCTCAGACCCTTCCCGTCTCCCGCACTCTCCTCCTCTCTCCTCCTCTCTCCTCCTCTTTCATTTTCCCCCCATTTTCTAGTTCCTTCTTAGGATAATACTTTCTCACAATCAAGAACATTTTTTTTTTCTTTCCAACCTTTATTCCTTCTTTTTTTTTTGGTAGGTCATTACTAATATCAACATTTGAAAAGTGCCTTTTCCCCCTTGGCAAGCTAAATCCTGATGCAGACAGGGTGTTGAAAGATGTATTCATTTACATCTTCAGTAATCGTGACGTTTTGTCAAAAGAATTTCCAGTGATGTATGATGTTCTACGAGCCCTTAAACCTGGCTCGATCGTAACGTCAATTCGTGAAAGTGTGACACGGAGTGATGTGTCCTCTTTTTTTTTACAGACACTGCCGTGCTGAAGCAAGAGCTCATCATGGTGATGCCAATGTTGCGAACATAGCGGATGTCTGCGAGACCCGAATGCAGAGGTGAGGAAAGTTTCTTGATTCTCATGTTCCAGATCAAGTTATTTAACCCTTATAACACTCAGACATTTTCTTGCAATGGCGTAGCGTACTTGCTGTAGAAGCTGATGTGCTAAATCTTACATGGCATTATGATGATGAACAAATCATGCATTTAGGGAGTTTAACTTTAAACTAGGAGGACACAAGGAGATACTCAACAAATGAGCAAATGCATTTCCACATCTTCCATTTTATCAACAATTTGATTCAAATCATATTCAGAGATACAGACTTGAATTTAGTGGACTAAAATTCCCTGCTTTTGTCTTTTATAGAAACTAACTGCCCTCTTATTTCAGAATGTAGTGATAACTAACATATTCATGGAGGTTGTAGACATAGGAGAACTATTGATCAATGTAGATGAAGATATTTGCCAACTCTGTTAAAGTCTTTGATGGATGCGTCATTGATCCAAACTAAAGACTGTGTGTGGAGACTACTCTTTTAAAGTGACTCTTAAAGGGAAGCAGTCCTGAGATTTTCACTGTACTGATAATTAAGAAGAGTAAAAAATATAACCTTTCACCAATTTATACGCGTGGACATAAAAAATTGTCTCCGTACGCGATTTTTAAAAAATAATTCCTGCAAGCGATCGTGTAAGAGCCTGCCAGAAGGTGCAACGTCATTGATGCCCTATTCTCAAGTTGACAGCCGTGCCTCAGAAAACCAATTTAAGTGTTCAAAATGATCATATCTGGTTTTTTCATAAAATGTGACAATATGTGGTTTTATTATTTCGAACAAAATATTTCAAGCTTATTTATATATACAATTAATATAAAAATAAATAGTAAACATGTTTTTATGAATAACTAGGGATGACGAGCAGAACACCTGGAAAGAGATGTGCATTGATGACGTATGACTCTCCGCCAAGACTTGCTCATTTGCAGAGTCGCACTTTTTTAACCGAAATGTATGAGCTTATTTGGTGATTTGAAAGTTTGTTTTTGATGAAAGTAGTTCGTTGGAAGGTACCAACAACAACATATTTTTTTTTAATTTCGTGAGGACTGCGTCCCTTTAACTTGACGATGTACCATGATAAGGAGAGAGGGAGAAAAAGAGAAAGAAAAAGAGAGAGAGAAGAAGAGAGGAAGGGGGAGAGCGAGAGATGATTTCTCTGGTAGAAACACTTGACCTCTTGTGAGGTCATGACCTATTGACCTATTGACCACACCAGCAATGTCAAGGGGGGATTGAAGGAACTCAGGAATTCTTTCCATGCACATAGTCTCGATTTCCAGTCCCAATTTCCATGGCAGAATTTTTGCCTCCACCATTACCATGAATATGCTGTCTGTATCAAATTTAGTATGATGAAAAATGTCTTGGACGGTATGTAAGTTTGTAGGAAGCAGCTTGTTTTTCGGAAGGTGCTCTGCGACATATATTCTAGATGTGACCCCATCCAAATTTAGCTCTTTAACCCTATGGACTGCTCTTGGATGAGACTTGTAATGCTGCGACTGGACATTGTTGCTCTACGTGGAGGATCCTCCTGTAGCTTGATGCGCAAGTGATTGTAACCTGGCTCCTGAATCAAGAATACAGCCGGCATTGAAAATTCCCCCTAAGACTCCTGTCAGCGAGTGCACTTCAGCGAATAATTCTTCATGCTGTAAAGTCTGTAAAGTCCCAGCTTCAACCTATGTATCTGATGCTCTCATGCTTTATTGTCTCACCCTGATCATGACAAATTCTTTGTAAGTTTCATGTTCATCATACATCTTTGACAGACATTTGTTTAAAGAGGAGAGATACGGATATACTTGTATTATTAGTTTTTTGTTTTTTCTGGAAGGCTGAACACAGCTGGGAAAATTCTCAACTGCATGTTTCCAGTTGCCATGGTTACACCAGATACTTCTCTTTGCAAACTATGTCCTCGGCAATCCAGCCAGGATTTTTCGGAGGATATTGGAGAGCGTATCCAACACCTGCTCTGTTTACAGTTCTGATGGTGTGGCATTATGAAAAGAAATATACATACAGGATGCAGGCATGATCGTGTATATAGCTTGCTGAATCATGAACATCTCCCTCCCTCTTTCAAAAGTCGCTAAGGGGGGACTTGGTTCGTTGCGGCCGTAGGTCCAGTCAGTTGGTGTTGGGGATATCTCTCAAGTCCATCAAGTCAGGGTCAGTCCATGTAACCACTGGCCAGTGATCCAGACTGACCCCAATAGTCGCTCCTTCTTGACCCACTGACCCACTCACACAATATCCACCGCTGAAAGTTGACTTTTAAAGAGGGTTGAAATCCAGTGATATTTTATGGTCAGTAGGGGTCATAGTGGGGGATTTTATTGGAGCGCACAAGGCGAAGACTTTTGTTTGCAATCAACAAGCTCATCAGAAATCACTTTTCCCTCATGTCTACCTTCATCACTTTAAAGGTAACAACAAACAAAACGAAAACAAAAATATGTCGTAAATCACATCCTCATATGGTTCACATTATATGTCTGTTATACATGCATAATTTCACTGTAATAAGACCATTTTCTTTGGAAACTTAACCTCCTTCAAAATTGAGTTTGACTTTTGAGCAATTTCGTTATTAACATTCTGTACGTCACCTGCAAGTATTATATGTACTCTCATATTTGATATGTATGAGAACAGATAAGAAAATACAATGGTTGATATGTTTCAATCATATCAGATATATTTCTTGTATGCCTGTATTGGAAGGGGCCCGTATGTCAGAGATTTTGAAGCTGTCTTTTGCTTTGCTGTCCTGTCAGTAGACTTGTAAGCAGAAATGTGACTTCATCTTCTGGGTCTTATGTTTGTTTACTTGAGTATTTTGCTAAACAAACACTGTCTACACAGGCACTTTACGCTACAAGGAAAATGACAAAACTCCAAATTTCGAGCCGTCGCCCAATCCATATCTCATCTGGCAGCAGACTGTATCCAGCTCGAGGGTCAAGGCGATTGTTCAAACTTACGCTTCAGCTCCCCCACCCCCTCATCTCCCTCCTCCTCCTCCTCCTCCTCCTCCTCCTCATCTTCTTCACCCTCAAGCGGAGGGCTCCCCAACATTAGTGTAACCTTTGACCCTAGCAGAATTCCTCTCTTGCTCAGGAGGCCCTTGGTTTCCTTGGGAGTGGAGGCCAGTTTCAAGTTCATTGTGCTGGCCCACTGAAAGCAAAATTTTGTTTCCCGCTATTTATGATTTTTCACTTCATCTTTCTTCCCCCCCCCCCCCCCCCCTTGTAAGGGAGGGGGATGGGGATGAAAGTAGGATGAATAGGCCCATTTTGTTTCTTGTCACATTAGCATAGATTGCTGATATCCCTTCCAGTGCTTTTATAAAGACTTGCCCAACATAGTAGTAGGAAATGTGTCGATCATTGCAATCATGTCAGGGATGATGGTCTGCATAAAGGAAAGTAACAGGTGAAGGTACAGCTGGCAATGGTGATTACTCGCATGGAGCTTTCAAACGATGAGGTACATCATAAAGAGATTGTTTTGTGCCCATAGATCTCTTTATCATGACATTAGTGTCCAACATAAGGAGCTAATGCTGCCACATTCTGTTTATATGAGTTTCTCTCTTTCTGCTCTACTGGGCCAGATCAAAGGCATCAGAAGTCTATATTCAGAGAGAGAAATGGGGAAGAAAGAGGGGAAAATGATGCCAAGAAAGGTATAGAGGAAGGTAGAGATAGAGAAAGAAGGAGAGAGAAAGCACAGGTGCATATCTTTTGTTCCAAGGAAAGAAGTGATCATGTAAACTGTAAAAACTGGGAAATGCTGTGGCAAGTGTTGGATCCCATCTGATGTCTACTGTTGATAGTTTTAATGAGAGGTATTCTAGAAGAGAAAATGCCCACGCACCGGCACAAAACTTCTTACTCAACAAACCACCTGTCACAATGCCAGGCTGGTTTTTAACTCCTCAACAGTGAAGCAGAACCAAGAATAGTGTGCTATTTGTTTTATCAATCATCACTGAAAGCAGAACAAGTGATCCTACCTAACTCTGATAATGTAAGGTGATATAATGGAGAACAGCATCAATAAATCTCTTTGTGAAATCAATAACTCATTCACCACGCCCACCCCCGAAAGCTGCACCCCCCCCCCCCCCCAAATCCAATGCTCAGAAATGTAGGTGTGTGCATGATCATGATAGTGATGATTATTATGATGTTGATTATCATGCTTTATTGTTATCTTAAATATACTCATTATTTTTTCATATTGCTCTTATCATCATCTTCATCTCAGTCATTCTTTTGCCTTTGTTTGTTTGTTGTTGTTGTTGGTTTTTTTTGGGGGGAGGAGTTCAGGTTGTAAGGGAGAAGAGAAAAATTATATTAATGAGAGGAAATTATGGGAAGAGTGGTTATGGGAGCAGAGGAGCTCCTTCTATGGGCAAATATAACAAAAATGAGCAGCAAACCAAAAAAGACCGCTCAATGTGGTAAGTGCATCTATTTGAATTGAAACTGGAAAAGTGGTATTTAACATATTTCAACAATCAAATTCTCCACAACACTGTGCTTTTCATTTACTCCCCCATCTTTTCCCTTGATTTTCATTTGGGGGGGGGGGGGGGAGGGCACTGGAAAAGTGAAGATTTTATCATAGCTCCCCAGCTTGAGACTTCCAATAGCCCACTCTTTCAAAGGTCCTGTAATTAGACCAGAGTTTGGGGGAGGGAAGGGGGATGGGTGAACCCCACAGACATCTCCTGTTGATGAGGCCTGCATCTCAAGACATCTCATTCTTGCCTGGGGAGACAGAAAGCGCTTTACAAACCGATTCCTCCTCATGACTGATTAACCGAATGTGTTCACATCCAAACCAGCAGTGTTGAAACTCGGATCCTCAAATCCATTTACTGTATCAGCTGTTCTTTTCATGAGGGTTTAATTTTCGCACATTTTTGGCGAATCACAGTTGGATCGCAAATTTATCAACACGCGAAAATGTTGCAATGCACTAGGGTATGTGCAATTATGATAGTGATGATCTCACTTTGCAAAAACAACATCCCACGAAAACGTCTGTGAGCTCCTCATTTTTGAAAATATCTGGGATGCGAAAATACAGTATATCTCAAGATGTTACTTTTTCCCCCCCATTTGATTCCCAAAATTAAATTTGTGATACAAACTACTCTAAAGAACAAGTCACTTTAAAAAAGAAAGGAAATATACAAATGAAGCATTTCTATGTGTTACTTTTCCCCCCAAATGATTATGCTATCTATAGACTAGTTTTAGCACACATTGAGAAATTTGTTATTGAAAAAAGGTCCTGGTTTACACAACAGAGTAGTGATGATAATAATAATGATGATGATGCTTATTATAATAGAAACAGACATTTTAGCAATGATGATGGCGGCCACTGTTTTCATTATTTTCATTGTGTGCCATTCTCTGACAGTAGATATTATGTTAAGATAAGAAATCATCATGTGTATTAAGTATCCCCGTATTAGGCGTAAGATTATTATTATTATTATTTTTTTTTTTTAATTTTTTTTTTTTTTTTTTTTTTTTTGGGGGGGGGCTTTTCAGAATATAAATTTATGTTGAGTTGAGTCATTCTGCTGTTTCCATGTTACAGTGGGGTAAATGGGGTGGTTCGGCTTTAATAGTAACTGTCATATTTTTCCCCTACCAAACAATATTTATGTCACAACCCAACAATGTTATGAAGTAAGCACCGACATATTCTTAGAAAATATGATAAGCCATATATGGTGCCATTTAGCTCACTAAACAGCTGATGGTGTCCTCTCTTAAAAACTTTGTATAAGATCCTGACATGTTCTTTGAGTGTATGTGTGTGTGTGTGTATGTTTATGTTTGAAATATGTAGATGCAATCAGTCCAAAGCTTGTTTCCTTTAAATACACTCAGCAAAAAAAGAAAGTATACCCTTTTTCGAGGTCATGTTTTTCATAGAAAATTTTTATAAAAATCAATGTATTATATACCATATTAAAGGGAATTTTATTGGCTATTAAGCTAATAGGTTAATTAAATAGAAAACTTAACGTATGAGTGAGCACAATCGTTTTTGTCCTCCAAGGCACAAAATTAAAAATTGCAAAAATTGACATGTTCTCTTTCATTTGCAAGTGCGCTTCACGATAACATTGACAACAAAAGACCGGTTTGACACAATGAGAGACATGAATGAAATAGGAAAAATAAGTTTATGTTCTCTTTATCTTTTTATAACCTCTAAGAAAAACAAAGTGGGAAACTAAAGGGGAAAGATAAGAATTTTCTGTCAAGTCAAACTTCAAATGACGGGGAATAATAAGCATAAAGATGATTAAATGAGCAGAATTTCTTTATTTGTTTCTTTTAATCTAGTGATTTAAGAATCCATGTGACAATTTCATGAACCAAACATTATTTACAATTTCCTAATTTGAAAAAAACTCAAATTTGTACCATTTTTGTTTATCATTTCTTCTTCTCTTATTAGATTTGAACTTTGTTTTGACATAAAGATGCTTTATTTTTAGCCTTCGTTGATCTTTTGGGCTTTAAAGATATCATAGAGATCAAAGGTTTAGTTTTTCAACTTAATTCATGTTTCTTTATGAAATGTGTTGTTTGTTCTTATTGTTCAATAGAAGAACACATACGCATGAATGACAAGTTGTTCAATTTTGCAATTTTTACTTTTGTGTCCTGGAAGAGAAAAACAATGGTCTTCACTCATGCGTAAGGTTTTCCTTTATGTTGACCTACCAGGTTGATAACCGATTAAATTACCTTCAGTATGGTATATAATACATTAGCTTTCAGCAAAATATTCCATTAAAAATCTAAACTTGAAAAAGTGTTTACTTTCTTTCTTTGCTGAGTGTATAAGTTTTCCTATACTTATGCAGAGGAAAGAAGAATTTAAACTACTCAGATGTGATATAGTCAATGCCTGTTTTTCCCTCTCTATATTGAATTATATCTCATGATCTGTATTTCTTTTTTGTTTTTCAGATTGCTTTAATAACGTGAACCAACAAATCATCATTTTATGTATATTATTTTTGTTGATGATGGGAATCAAATTGAATTGAACTGAACAGAACTGAAATGTTCACATTGTTGGAGTAGGTCAAGTCAAAGTGTGCCATGAAATTCATGTCAGTAATTCTCTCAGGATGAGTGCAGATTTGCCTGGGCTCCCATGCCCCCCCCCCCCCCCCCCCCCCAGCTCTACCCCAGCCCTGCCTCAAGTTGTACCAGGTGTCGACGCTCGAAGATTGTTGCATCTATGAAACTTGTTGTTATCACTAATGCACATTTTCACACTCAGAAACAATTGGGAGTTATTCCCTCTCATGGGTTTTTACAGCAAAACATTCATCACAGCATTCCTTGGTTGGCATTCATTCCTCTGCCTCCCCCCTCCCACTGGTGATAAAAGTTCTATTTTCCCCTCTTTCCATTTTTGATCGAGACTGGTGGAGATTGTCACAAACAGGTCTGCCCAGCAACTTTTTTAACTCTTTTTGTTTCTTTGTGAAGTCAACACATTTCTTTGAGCACAAAAGGATTGAAATTGACTTGAGTTTAAAGTGACCAATTTGGTTCAGATTGGCAAACATGGCAAAAGTCTGAGAGAATCGGAGAAAGAATAAAAAAAGTAATGCAAGTTTTCCCAAACACCAGAGATACTGGTTTGCAACCGCATCTATGCAAATTAGACGAGGTGATTCTGTGGTAATGATGCCTTACAGTTTTCATACTGTCCTGCACACAACTCTTCATCAGATTCCCTTTCTTGAAATGATATCATGGCGGTATGGTCACCATGATTTGTATTGTAGCATTTAACAAGTGTGCAATGATAACCTATAAGGAGGGAGAGATGCTGTAGTTACCAAATTCTACATCTAATTGTGATTTTTATAATACTTCAGCATACATGTACACCCAAATTGAACAGTTATGAGGTGATGACACCTTTAATACACAACTGATTGGAATGTGGATGGTTTGTTGCTTCTGTTGCATGAAGACATAGTCACAAAACTCTGATTAACCATAGCTTTACATTTTGCATCTTGATTTCTGAGTTAACTTGATAATGGAATGAACTTTGAGATGGACGAAAGAGGCAAATTTGAAAAGAAAGAAGAGTTTGCTGTATAACCTATGAAGCATACTGCTTGACTCAGCTCTGTTTGTAAATGCAAGGCAGTCATCGTTGTTGGTGTTGCTTTCTTTAATACCTGTTAACAATGACAAAGAAAAAGGGGTGAAGTGATGTAGGGGGTGGGGCCAGTTTGCTTTCAAAGATCGCAACACCCTCCCCCCCCCTTTTTTCTCTTTCTTAGTGAATTATAGCATCCTATGGGAGTACCATCCATCATGATGTGGTGATGTTTATCGCTCCCCAAATTTCTCCACGTTGGCCCCGCTGTCAGGGAACGGGTCGCCCCATCCGGTCCCTTGCCATATCAGGAAAGGAACAAACACAGAACGAACAGCTAATAAAACAAAAAGAAAAAAGATGGAGAAGTATTCAGAGTTCCTGTTTTCTTGTAACCTTTGTAGTTTTAATACAAGACATTTGGTTATGCATTTGTGAGCATCAGACTGCTTTACACATGGAAAATGTGCACAGGAATGGAAAATCGTATACCCCTTTCAGGTAATTGTGGATGCGGATAATAGGAGCAATAAGTCGTAAAATTTTGATTACATGAACGGGAGAGGAGTAAAAAAGTGTGCATTATTTTGATGCTGCTATTATGCGCATTATTGCAGCATGAGGAGTTGATCGAGAATACATGAAAGCGTTTTACGACTTATGCACACTAACATTCCACAGTTCGGTCAAAGGTCACTCGATTTCCCGCACAACCGCTGATTGCTGAGCTTGAGCGAGAGCTGTGCATACACGTGAGTATATATCACCGGAAACATTACGTCATTATAGAGGCGTGCGCAGTAACCATGACAAATACTCCCGTCTTTCGCACCGTTATATGAACGGGCGCTCGTAAAAGTAGTGCGCATTTCATGGGATATATGAACGCGATTTTGATTACTTCATCCGCATTATTTGGATGCGGATAATTGAACCGCGATTACCTGAAAGGGGTATTACTTTCCATTGTACTGCCCAAGTTTGTGGAAATTTAAAATTTGAAGATAAGCTGCAATTTTGTAATATTTGCTATCTCACTTGAGCATCATGTGCAATTAAGATGTGACATGTTTATTTTGCCTCCAGGGATATTCTTTCCTCATCACTCTCTTTCCATTTTTATGGGTAAAATAGCATTATTCCTGCCCGAAAATGGATTCATTTTTGTTACTTATAAGGATGACACTAAATGGCGGCATGAAATTATTTTGACATCTTCCAGACAGAACCCATACCCCTTCGCACTGAAATATCCAAACGTGTTTCTGCAGCATTGTTCGTGGGAAATGAGAGTATCAACTAATAGATGCATGATAAGGAAGCATCTGAAAAAAAAAAATCAAGGCAGGTGATTTTTGCAGCATTTCTCACAATCATGATGTTGATTACTGTAAAATGAGGAATGTTCGTGTGCATTCTAATTTCGCGAGAGCCAAAATTCGCGAAATTAAAATGCATGCGTAAGTTCTTGTCTACACTATATGCATTGAATGTCAGAGGCAACTCACGAAAAATTCATGCCGCAGAAAAGGCTGTCGGCTCCAATTAGCAAAAAATTCATTCCGCAGATAAGGCTGTCAGCTCCAATTCGCAAAAATTTCATGCCGCGAAAATATTGTGTTTTACAGTAACTGCTCCTCCGAATTGTGTCAACATCTTTATAGACGTTTTGTTCAATCCCTTAAATGTTTTCATGGCAATGAGTGCTTCAGTTAAGTGGCTCAGTTTTCTTTTCCAATGTGATTGGTCATCAATGTCCCCTTTCTGGATGCTTGAGGTGTCCTTTTCCTCCTGCTTTGTTTCTTGCTCTTGTGGCGAAAACTAAAATTGCTTCAATCTATCTCGCCTCCAGCGAGTCCCCTTACCCCTTAAAGGACTTATCCAAGCAGCTCTGAAGCTGATTTTGATCTTACTTTCACCGTTTTATGTTTATCATGTAGTTTCTCCCTTCTCGAACAATCATTTTGGCATTGGCTTTGACTTATCCTTTAATCTTTACCACTATTACCCCCCCCCCCCCCCCCAAAAAAAAAAAAAAAAAAAAAATCTGTCTCTCATCCTCTCATTTTTTGTCACCCCTCCCTTTTCCTGACTCTGGCCACATCATCAATCTTGATTACAGCCGTCTGACCACGGGTACTTGGAAAACAAAAACGAAAACAAGACATAAACCAAACCTCAAACCCACCCATCTCTTTAATTCTAAACTACTACTTTATACCTTTTTTTTTTCTCCTTCCCTTTGAGGGAGATTGAATCTTAATCAGGGTATCTGATGAGGTCATCGGTTAGCCCCACCGAACAATCAATTTCTTTCGGCTGTGGAGCGTGACCGCCTCTCCCATTGCGGTGCTCTTGCGCTCCTCAACCCGTCAAACCCCCTTGACAGAATCTCCTTGGAGAGAGCAACTACATTGTCTTCTCGCCAGTGCCTCGGTTTCTAAAAATTCTCATTTTGTGAAGAAAACAAAGACGACTGCAAAGCAAAGTCATCATATCTTTATACTGGCCCAGAGTCGTAGTCAAGTTTCTGCATTATACAGTTTAATTATTTACTTCCACATGTTTTTTTTTCTTTCAAATGGAAGTCACAGAGAAATTGTCTTTCGAAGACTCATGTCACATAAAATCAATACACGGGATCAGCCTCAGTAGCAAAACTATATCCAAAGTGGAATCATTCCAAAACTACCTATTCTTGAACATGAAGATAAACCAAGCATACACACATAGCTTATCGTCGCTGGGGTGATAAAACCTTGTATCTGCAATTTTGGTGAAAATGAGTTTTTTGAATTAATGGTCAAATAATGGGTAAAGTGATGTCCTGTCCAAATCCCAACTGTCTTACTCCAAAAAAGAAGCCACCACGGCATGTCAAAGGAAAGGCTATCCCATTCGCCACCATGCTTTGGCCGCCATGTTTTTTGGCTCTCCTGAACATTTGACATTTTGTAGATACGAGGTCTTATCGCCCCAGCGACTTTATACATATGACATACAACCAAATGACCAACACCACAAAGTCTCAGAGACCTTGTGCGCTACACACTACCAATTTAATGCATGTAGCTGTATTGGGAGATACTAGTAATGGGACATAAAACTAAACCAAGGCAAGTTTGTCATATGTTTACTTTGTGAAGTGATATGATTGTGTCTGTGGATTTGTCTCGCAGCGGCACTTAACTCTATGGTCGCTATAAATAAGTAAAAAGTGCTAGAATAATGGTTCAGTGTAAATTATACTTCAAACATTGCTGTATGTGTGTTTTAAGAGGAGTTAAGGTATTGGATACTTGTTCTTTTTGTTTTTCTTTGGTTTGGAAGGGATATCATTGTACGTGCACCTCTTGATGCTATTTCTATAATCAATTCAATTCAGTTCATTTCAATTCTATTTCAATTTCAATTGGTTTCACAAAATTTCACAAACATTCACATTTAACACAAAACTTGCCTTGGGGACGTATTCATAGTATCATAGTCTATATCAGTTACAAAATAGAAGCAGGTTTACATATATACATAGGATGTTGTGTGGGACTTATGTAAACCAAGGCAATTTTGTCATACATATGTTTGCTTTGTGTGATATGATTGTGTCTGTGGATTTATCTCCTGGCTGCACTTAAACTTATGGTAGCTATAAATAAGTTAAACGAATACCAAAATAATGGTACATTGGGAATTTTATTTCCAACATTGCTTTATGTATGTCTTAAATGGAGTTATAATTATGGGATAATTGTTCTTTTTCTTTTTATTTGGTTTGTGAAAAGGATATCATTGTATCTCTTGATGCTCAGTCCATTATCAACCCCTTTGCCGTGGATGTCGCTTCTATGAATTTAAAATGATGCAGACAGGTTTCTGGGCACAGGTGTCGTCTGTTCATAGAAATCATGGCAATATGACTTCATGGGTCAGTAAAAACGGAGGAAACACAAAAAAAAAGTAAGGTTGAAATGTGCCACTCTTTGTCATCGCAAAGCCAAGTTGAGGCCGAGTTGTAATTGAAATAGTAACGCTAATCTGCGCCCATGTGGACGGATTTCGGACAAGGACGTGCTAAATGGGGCAAGAACTAGAAACAATGTGAATGCGGCTGTACTTTGGTTGAAGCTCCTTCTACCAGGGACTTTCGCACTTGCAAAGTATACTCGTTTGTATCCCAATTGTATGAAATGGGGATCTAATCATATTTGGGACTAGAGTTCAGCCATGGAAGTATTTTTCGTCACTGACCACAATTACAATCACCGTTCCATGCACACAAGTCCATGGCCTGGCAGTCATAAGATGTGTTTATCAACTTACTTCTTGAATAGAAATAAGGTTTCCGAACAATTTCCAGGGTTTTTTTTTTGACAGTTGATTAATGCAAAGCTGTTTGGTTTGGGGTAAGAAACACATTTCTGAAACACCAAAAAAACGTGATTGCTTCACTTTTCTGAAACACCAAAAAAAGTGTGATCACTATGCATTTCTGAAGCACAAACAAAGTGCAATCACAAGCACAATTGAGCCAGAAAGGCATGTCTGCTAAGATGCTACAATTGCAAAGTCATTTTGAAACATATTTGTAGCTCGGACCTGCCCATGTCAACCACTGCCAACTACACATCTCCACTCCTCGGGTAAAACTGTGCAATGGAGTTGCATGGTGACAAGGCCTCCCAATCAACTCACAACAGAGTTGATGAATGCAACAAATCATGAAACATGATCCGAAAGGCATTTGCAAAGGCATTTTGATAGTAAGTATTGAGATGTGTTTCCAGCATGGGAAAGATGTTTAACGCTCCATTAGACACAAGCTGCACTACATTGAATACACACGGAAAAGTAGCATATGTATGCATGCACTAATTAGGCAGAAGTGACTACACGATAAAGCAAAGTTCAGTGCCCTCATTCAGTTTGGAGAGGCAGTATTCTGCACTCTCCAAATCTGTATCTAGACTCCAGCCAAACTCCACAGGGGAAACCCCTCCTCTGACTGTGATTGACCAAATTTGATTTGAGAAATGTGTTCAGGAAGAATGCAGTTCAAAAATTTGCTTTGATGCAGGCGTAGAAAAAGATTACTCAGCATGAAATGTTCTTCTGAACAGCTTTTACAAACAAGTTATTTACCAGTCGGAAAGGGCTCTTTATTTCTTTTTTTTCCCTCCACGTACTTCTATCCTACAGATTGAGAGAGAGAGAAAAAAAAGGAGAGAATGAAAAAGAGAAAAAAAAAATGCGAGGAGGGCTTCATACAAAATTCTAAACATGCAGTGCCGAAGTGATGACAACTCATTTCATTACCCCAGAAAATTGGTTCACAATAGCTTCGATTGGCGAAGGCGATTACGGCTTGAGCAGCAGCGGCTAGGTTCCGCCGCAGAGTCATGGGACTCAACTTTGGTTGTCGTCTCATTTCCTTCCTTTCTCTTGCTTCTTTTGTTTTAGTTTTTTGCGGCACTTTTTTTTTTCTTGTATAACTTTGGAGCATGTGGTGTTTAATTCTCAGCTTTTACCGGTCTCTGCACCCCTCCCTCCTCCTCTCTTTGCCCCTCTCTTATTGGAGAATGATTTCCCTCGTGATTTACCTCTTTTATGGGTTGGTGAATTTCAAAAATTGTTTTAGCTGTGGGGGGGGGGGGGGTGGGAGATGGAATATGGGAGGGAGGGGTGGGGGCTAGGAGGAGGGACTGTTGGAATGCGAAGATGGATTCCTTTTTTTTTTTTTTTTTAGGCAGGACAGATTGAGCTCCCTTTTTGTACTTGACACTTCTGTGGCTAAGTGACTGCCTGGAGAAAATTGATTTCTCTTTGTCTGTGTAAACTTCAAAGGGTGAATATAGTGTTTGAAGATTATAAAACAAGAAAAGAAATTTGTGCGCACAAATGCTCCACCCTCCTTTCTTGGGAATATGATAACAGATACCTGATAAGATGTAACAGAATATCCAAATTTTCTGTATAATAATGTCATTAGCAGCATGAAACAATTGTGAATTGGAGCCAACTGTCTTTTTCGTGGCAAGAGATTTTCGCAAATTGCCACTGGCATTCTATGCATACTGCGTGCATTTTACTTTTGCGAATCTTGGCTCGTGAAATTTATAAAGGTTTCACACACACACACACACACACACACACACACACGCACAAATTCTGTATTTACAGTAGTCAAGAAGAATTTTATAACATCTCAATTAAAATCATAAGATGACTCCCAGTATTCTCTTCTCTGTATGAAGGATCTTTGCACAGAGACAGTGTGCTTTGGTGGACAAAACTCCATCAATTGATCTTTTGAAATTCTGTTACTACCACTGGCAACCATTTTGTATAAGATTTCAATGGCATAATTGGTAGGGGCTATGGGGGATTAATCAAACTCCAAACTTGTCTAATAATAGTCTGTGTATGTGTGTTAATGTGTATTAATGACTTTTTAGTCGGTGGAGTGTGGGGGAGAGAAGCTTTGATGTGCCTGCAAGAAGACAACTTCTTGAAACTCATCAAGGTACCTTGCCTAGGGACACGCTGCAAAAACACAACTTGTTAGCATATGGGGGAGTTGAGTTCTTTTCTTATTGTGTCAAACCAAGTACTGTATAAGTTGTTATTTTTGTGTACAGATAATTTTGGGAATGAGGAGGTCACGGACATTTTTGCGATATGTTGTTTTCCCAAATTGACACAGGCTATCATAAAGTGCACTATCACTCTAGCACATGGTGACATTTTAGCTTGTTGTTCAATTTGTGGTGTTCCAGCAGTAATTCACGAAATTCGCAAAGATTAAACCCTCACAAAAATAACAGCATATACCTTGATGGGTTTCTACAAGCTTCCTTCTTCCTGCACATGTAAGCTTCCTCTGGAATGGAGTAGGGCTTCAAGAAGGGAAAGTGACTCAAGTGACTTGAGACAAGCCATACCTCTATATCTCTCTCTCTCTGGAAATAGAGGTGAAACAGGGCCTCTTTGGCTTGAGATACACATCTTTCTTGACTTATCCCACATCTCCCCCTCAAGCAAAATTTTTGTTTTGCTTTGTTTTCAACATTCCCCACCAGGTAATCATACATTTCAAACTCTGTACAAAGTGAGAAAAAAAAAAGTTTTCAATGGAAATAAGGAAAGGGGAGGACGGTGGCCATGACTGTATGTTGTACCGGTTGCTACCTAGGTATGTTCTTTATTGCAGAAGCAACAAAGTGGTGCGAGATATTACATTCAAGGTACTTTGTCAGAGATGATTAATGAATATGTAGGGGGGAGGGAGAGATGGGGCATTTCATGAAGTGTTTCATCAGATATTTTTCTGATAAACTGTTACAAGCTACTGAAATCCTTGCATCTCGTTGGCTGAGAGCAACTTTGTCCGACAAATATGTCTGATCAAAGGTTTCATGAAATGGCTCCATGATTATGATTAGTATATCATATGTTGATTTAAGTGATGCAATGCACTGTGTACTTGCTGTTATGAATGTTATGATAATGATAATTGTAAGGTATGATAATCGATGTAACACCAATGTCTCTATTCCTTTCTTAAGATTCTTAATTGAGTCATTGAAGTCAACTGATATTAACATAAAATATGAATATTCATGGACAGAATACCAGCATAGTGGTTGAAGGATTACATTTACGAAGGAAGTACTTTCATATCTTCATTTGATAATGAAAAGCCATCAGGATGTCATGAAATGAAAATGTTGCCAGCCGTCCTCCAAACTTTCCTTGTGCCAATTCGTATAGAAGTTTTCAAATAAAAAGTTTAAGATCATATGATAATCATGAATTTGAACTTGAAATATTTTGAGGAATGGTTTACTTCCAAGTCAATGAGGAAGACTTTAGCAGAACTGATAGTGAAGAGACTGAAGGGAATGAGCTACAAGGTCCACACTTTAAAGGGGGGTGAGGATTTAGCTTTTAACATTTTGCGAGATATTCAGAAACCACTCTATGAGATGTCAAAGAGCATGCAATTCTAAGGGGTATCAAAAGTTTATTTGATGAAAATCGGTTTTGAAATGGCTGAGATATCCAAAAACAAGGTAAAACAAAGAGATCCTAATAAAAGGCATGGCCTGTCGCCTTTTATTATTGTCATTTTTTTTTTGATATCTCAGCCATTTGAAATCCAATTTTCATCAAATAAATGTTGAATCCTTCGTAAAAATACATGCTCTTTCATATTTCATAAGAGGTTTCCCATTATCTCACTTAGGAATGTTCAAAACTTGAATCCCCACCTCAACCAGTACTGTACAGTCACTTTAAAACCAATGAGGTGGCCTCAAATCAAAATCTGCCCAGGACCAGGGTTGGTTGAGGTCTTCACTCCAAATAGAGTGCAGAGCTGCCAAGTCTCCCTGATTCTACAGGAGTCTCCCTGAAAATGTCAAAATCTGTTCATGTCTGAATAAGAGAATATTAAAATCTCCCTGATTTGGGAATTATTTTTGCCCATTAAAATGCATGCAACACACAGATATCTCCCGGATTGCTGTGTGGAATCTCCCTGATTTGGATGTGGGAATGTTGGCAGACCTGAGAATGAAATCAGGTGGATGATGTACAAAGTGCTTGTTTGCAAAGCAGAGTGAGGCCCTCAAATACAAGTTGACATAAAATGGTCTGGTACAAGGCCATTTCTCGAATGGATATTAAGGACCCTCAAACAGAAATGGATTCCAAATGGGGGTGAACAAGGCCTGATACTTTCAAAGAAATGACATGCCCTCAAATAGAAATTGATGTGAGAGGACGCTGCCAAGAAATGGGGGGGGGGGGGGGGGGGGAGGTAGGGGGTGGGGCTCCAACGAACGCATGAGCTCAAGATGTTGCTTTTCAAAGCACTTGATTACAAGAATAGCAATGAGGGAGCCTTCAATGATGAATGCCTCAATTTGAGTTCAGAGAATGTCAGCTGATATGATGCTCATTTATCCACAACCTTTATTCAGTTCATGTTGCCATGGTAACAAATCTGTGATGAAGGAAAGTTATGCCTTCCCTTAAAAAAGAAAGAGAATTTACCTTGAGACAAAAATTTGATAGGTTGAATAACAGTGATGAAGTCCCTAGCAGTAAGTCACTGACAGTTTAATTTCTTTTTAAACAAAATTTGAAGGAAAAAGAGAAGAAAAGTTGTAACTGGTTAAATGCCAAATCAAATTGAGGTCAGGAGGGCTTGTGAGTGTGTAAATGCCTGGAAAAAAAGAATGCTGGATTACAAGTCTTTCTAGCCCTTTCCCTTTTTCAAAGCCAAAGTCACATGAACTACCGGTAAATATCTTGTGTCAACATGCATTAGTGCTCCTTGGAAGTCAAAAGCGGCGGCAACATATTTTTTAATTTGTTAAATTCTCAAGGAGGGAGCATGAGACGAGGAGCGGCTGTCGGAAGAAATTAGTTTCACGCTCCGGCGAGTCAAAACACGTGGCGGTCCCCGTCTTTCCCCGCATACTATCTCCCGGTTATTGTCACTTGCGTTTAGCGTCTCGGCGTCCCCATTGTCTTCTGGGTATAACGTCGCGCTGATCGTTGCCCAAATGGAAGTCGATGTGACATAACCAAGACAGTCAGCCCCTGCTGCTGATAGACAATTGCGCTACCTTTTCCCTCTTGTATTTTATTTGAAGACGCCAGCCTTTTCTTGTTGGATGATACACTTGCTCGTCAGCAAGAGAAATCGAGTATGACAAGCAAAGGTGGCGGGGTCACGCAATTGCAACAGTTTACAAGTCATTTGGCATTCCTTTGGAGTAGCTCCTGCCTGGGTCCTGTTCCTGTATGTGGATTCTTTTTTTTTTTCTTACCTTTTAAAGTTGTGCATGAGAATTTATAAAGGTCATTTCATGGTATGGAAAAGAATCAGAAAACATTCAGAAATATTGTGTGACGTTTAGGAAATACTTCGTTGTAGTGACGGGGGACGTCATGCCACTTAATATGACTGAGTTCTTACTCAGTTTTACTCAGTGGATTTTCAAAACTGATGAGAATTATGAAGTATCTTTTTAATAGTTTTAAGGATGGACACTGACTTTGGAGAGTTTGCTGTGTTCCTGAACCAATTAGTCTCTCTTACGTACATTACCAATACAATCATGGCAGAATGATATTTACATTGTTTGCCAGAGTGGTAATGATTGTGCCTCAGAGGGAAAAAATAGGCTTTTCCCCATTTTATTTATGTGATTAATTCCATTTCTGCTTTATGCATTGCGATACCTTGTTGTGCCCAGTGAAGCTTTGCATGTGATTTATGTCAAGTATGATCTATTCACAGGGCTTCTCTGCTATTTATTATTAAAGTTTATGCAGTATATGAAAAAAAGGAATAGTGCATGTTCAAGACGAAACTTAAGATTAGTTGAAGCAAACCCAATTTACCTTGTGTTCTTTTGTTCTTCTTCCTCTCCCCAAGTTAGTCCACCCCCGATTCTTACTTCATCATTTTGCTATTCTTTTCTGATCTCATCTCACTTGTTGTGTTCATCCTTTCCCTCCGTTTGTGTCATCTCATCAGAGTCATTGCTCCTAAATGATATTAAATGATAGAGACTACTGCCCCAAGAACCAGTGATATCATCTGGGGAAAAGGTGGGGCACAATTTACCCCCATCTACCCCCCCCCCTCCAAATCAGATGATAGAACACTTTTTGTCACTTGATATTAAATCCCACACTCTCTACAATGTATGGGAGAATGAGATTTGACGTTCTCTGGGCTTTGAGTTATTCTACCTTTTTCTTTTATTCTGTTCCTTTGCTAACTCTGCAAGAAGACTGTCTGTCCTAGATTGCCTCGAAAATCAAAATGATCAATTTTGAAAGTTTTGAAAAAAAGGAGAAAGCTTAGGAAAAGAAGTCTCAATGGGCATTATATTTGATGTTACAAAGGGATAGTCTGTTCCAGAATTTTATTCTGTGTTTATTATAAAGAGTCTTGTCTGACTTATATTCAGGGTGAGCTGTATACTTACCATGGTTATCAGTTGTCACAGGACAAGTCTAAGTTACTCCCTGTCGAAGATGTGTAGGGACAGGTCATCTAGCTAAAAAGAATTTTCATAGGGTGTTACTGCTTTTCTTTTTAACTTGAAGTGATTTCCCTTTCATTTTCCAAAGGCTAAAATGTCTTAAAGGACAAGTTCACCTTCATAGACATGTGGGTTGAGTGAATGCAGCAATATTAGTAGAACACATCAGAAAGAGTTTGAGGAAAATCGGACAATCCGTTCAAAAATTATGAATTTTTGAAGTTTCTGTTGAGTCATGATTGGGTGAGAAGACTACTATAGCTTGTGATGTCACATGAGTGTAACGATATAGAGAAAGAATAAAGAAAATTCAACATATTTCCATTTTTCTCGCATAACAAAGGAACACTTGACTTCTCTCTTTCAGAAGGCAGGGGGAATAATATAACCCTTAACATACGTCAGTAGCAAGTCAAAGAACTGTGCACTTTATTCAAAAAGCAAAGTTTTGCGAAATTCTCTTTTTTATTTTCCTTATGTAGTTGTACGCATGTGACATCATACACTGTAGTAGTCTTCTCTTCCAGCAGTGACTGCACAGATATTTAAAATATTCGTAACATTTGAACGGATTGTCCAATTTTCCTCAAACTTTCACTGATGTGTTCTACTAATATTGCTGCATTCTCTTAATTTTTATGTATATGAAGGTGGACTTGACCTTTAAACTCATCATGTTCATATCAAATTGAAACAGTCTGGGAGAGTGTATCTAAATGAGTCTTTTCTTATTCCTTTTCTTGTTTTTCAGACTTTACAATGAGTTGTTCATGAGACCTGGTAGATCTCCCAGGAAATTGACTTTAGAAGATTGCTTAGATTTGGAAGGAAGAAGTGAACAGTGGAATACAGGTAAAGGATTGTATTTGTTTGTGTGTTTGTTTGCATGCTTTCTTGCTTGCATTGTTGGGCAGTGGCACAAGTGTTTGGAATCTAGATTTGATTAAAAAAAAATTGACCAATATCCTGAAGTGAGGTACACAACATTTCAAGAGACAATCTGGACTTCAATAAACAAAACAAAAAAGGCAAATGGAGAAAAAAAAAATGACATGATGAATGGTCTATTACCTGATCAAAGTGGACGAATGTTGACAAAAATTACTGCCATGTGGACATCGAGTCAGTTAGTGTAGTAGTCAAGCCATCTCGTGGAGTAAGTCTGCGGTCATCTCAACATACTGTAAAATCAGAAACATTTGCAAAATGGAGTCAATGGCCTTTTCTGCAGTATAAAACTTTTGTGAGAATCTTGGGTTTTACAGTAGCTGTTTCGGTTTCAGGACCACACCCATATGCTGTCACACTTGTTTTTTGTTTGGGGCAGTTCTGTAAAAGTCATTTTATTCAGATCTTCCCAGAGGGTTGTAGTCAATTCCCTTAAACTGAATTCAAAGTGATAGCATGTCTTTCCATCCTATTTGAGTGACTCAGGAGTATGAATGAATTAACTGCAGACCATCAGTACTCAGTTGAACCTACGTTCATGTGACCATTAACCCATTAAAGACAAGTCCTCAGTATTCTCAGGAAAGTGTCTGTAGGAAATATGTGTTCTAGCAAAATCAGCCGTCCCCAACGGGCTAAGGTAGTTAGTTTCAGACATCTTGAGGATTACATGTGAAAATTGAAACTTCTGCATGAACAGTAAAAAAAAAAAAGGTGATATTTTTGCTTCCAATCAAAGCGTCACTTATCTGTAGCTGTATAAGTTCATACTTTTCCTTGTCAACCTGTAGTTTTCTTCTTAGTTTTGCAGGTCAATTCTCCTTTAGTGCTTTTAAGACCATAGTATCAAAATTCCATAACTTTTGCATTTGATAATTTTGTTCATGGGTTTGATGGGGTTAAACTGTGCAACCAGATTCCATGATTCATTTGGGCCGGGAGCTATGAAAACTGTATGTTTAGGGAAGAGAAAGAAAAAAAGCTGCTACTGACATTGCACATAAATGTTTTGATAGGAATGAGAGAATTAATGGGTGATCAAGTTTTTCAAAAGAGGTCATGTCCCCACCACTGTGTTATTTTTCTTTCTTTATTTCTCTCTCTCCCTTTGTCGCTGTTTAAAGACAATTTTTTTTTTGTCTTCTTAGATACCATTTGCCTCAAGTCATAGGGTAAAGTTTTGACATCCAATTTGTTTTCCAAACACTCATGTTTTACTCATTTATGGTAATCTCTGTTTGTTTATTCATGTCTTTTTGAGCTAGATCTTTCGTCAGAGAGGGGGAAAAACAAACAAAATAAAACTTGCCAAAAAATAATCTAGAAAAGGGGAATGTTTTTCCTGAAAATATTTCTTCCGGAAATGATGATATGACAGACAGTCGCCTTTCGACCTCTGCCGGCTTTGTCTACGCCGGATATTGAGCCCAATTAGCCGGCGAGCCTCTAGCTTTCCCACAAGATTCACTCGTAAACACAACATATCTGGCACCCTAGTTATTGTGCCAGATTTGATATGAGGGTGAAGGGCTTTCATTTTTTTTTTTCATTTCATGTCTGTCTGTCTGTCTGTCTGTCTGTCTGTCTCTCTCTCTCTCTCTCTCTCTCTCTCTCTCTCTCGCTTTGTAATGTTCTTTTGTATGAGTCATCAGTTTGATTTTTCTCTTTTTTTTAAGGTCAGTCTCGAGTGTCAAAAAGAATAGCAACCTTGGAATAACATAGATTTGCCAATCAAAACTTTGAAAAGTTTGGGAAGAAATGTGGATTTTCGATATTCTGACTTCTTTTTGAAGTTTTGATACTTGGGTAAAAGCTCAGTGTCTTTCTGATCTTTTTGCTCAATATCTTTATGATCAAAGATTTTTTTCAAGTGGTTTAAATGTAAATTCATTTGTGATGAAAGAACAAAACAATATTCACTAGAGATTTTGGTTGGTATCCCAGGTATGCTGTATGAGATGTCTATGCATTGAATATAATTATTTTAAAGCAATATCCCTCAAGGTCAAAGGTCATTGCAGTTTGCCTAATTTCTTGTTTTACAGTACCAGTGATGCTAGTTGTCCTGCCAAGCTACACTGTACAAGAGAATAAAGAGCAACAAAATAACTCAACACAACAAAAACATGTTACATTCTTGTAGATCACCTAAAGGGGTGATACAGTTTGGTTGAGATGGGGATTCAGGTTTTAACTTTTTACAAGATAATTGGGAATCACTTTGTATGAAATGTCAAAGAGCATACAATTCTAAGAGAACATCAAGGCTTATTCAATGAAAATTGTTTTTGAAATGGCTGTGAAAGCCAGAAACAAAAGGATCCTAATAAACAGTGGGACCCACCTTTTATTAGGACCATTTTGGTTTGCTTTGTTTTTGGACATCTCAGTTCAAGGTTTAATTCCATTAATAGCATTGTATGCTCTTTGATATTCCATATAAGTGGTTCTTGATTATCTTGCAAAAAGTTAAAATGTTCATTCCCATTTCATCAAAAACAGTGCCATCCCTTTGAGATTGCAGCTCTGACTCATAATCATAATTGGGTTATGGCAGTTATTTTGTAATATTTCTTCTAAGCATAGTTTTTGACTTGTTTTTGTTTTGTATTTTTTGTCAGAGGTGGGGCAGGATGGGATGTCTCATCAGAGCCATCATGTTACACATACCAGGGTCATTCATCTTGCGATCAAGGATGCGATATGATATTGAATTTCCTCTAGGCGACAGGTTCATATTTGCGGCTCCGTGTTCCCTGTGATTTTGCGATGATATCCGTCTCCAAATTGTCCTGCTTTGTTTTTGTTTTTCCCCCCATGCCCTTAATTCTATCTCTTGCAATGCATGCAGAGAACACCGCGAGAAATTATGATTGCCGATCCATCATTTTGCGGACGGCGCTCGCCCGGCACAGTTACGATCCTCGCATCCCCGACTCTCGGCACAGATACGGGCATTGGATGAGTCGCAGGGATCGAAAAAGAAGAAAAAAAAAGCATGTTTTTGTCCATCTATCTGTGTCACGCGCACCAGCCACTGGCAGTGTCAATGACTTTGAGGTTATGCTCCGGCTTCGACGTCTGGTGAAATAGCGTCCCACCACTGAATAAGAGTCCCCTTCTGAGGCACTAAAGCAGCAGTTATTGAATGGACTCACTAAATCGTAAAATAACCCCCAAGCACTCTCAATTGGTAGGCTATTGTCAGCACTAGAAACTGGATTATACTAGTATTTATAACACAGTTGTCAAATTGTTATTTCTGCCATTTAAGAATGGGGATTACAGTGTGTTTGACAACTTGAACTTGAGAGGTCTCCAAAGAAAAAAAAAGAAACTTCTCTGAATTGGCCAAATCTATTCAAAATGCACAGAGACGCATTCTCGGGTGGTGGCAGTATTGCGACGAACTCTTCATGAAGTGGGTGAAATGAGTCCCAGGGTTTTTGTTGTCTTTCGTCTGGCTCCCTCATGAGGTCCGTGGTGCCCTCTTGAAATAGCGGTTAGCTGAATACAAAGCTCAATCGAATGAGAGGCACACTATCCCATGCCCTTGTACACGTACATCAGACAACATCTTTCTTTTTATAGTTGGGGGGGGGGGGGGAGTTGCTGGGGCATGAGACTCAAGTTACATAATTCATCACCTCTCACCAGCCAACATCATATTTTTCCCCTGTTGGTGTTCAGGTTTCTCCCAGGTCACTGCTTGCCCATCTTTGGGTGGGATTTCACGGAGCACGCGAACGATTTGCGAAGGACGTGAATGACAAAATCCAGCATTAGTATTTTAGTCTGCAAAAGTTCGCCAAAGGAACGTGAGGGTTCGGAAGCGTCGTCAATTGTTCGCGAATGTCGTTTTTACTTCGGCGAGAATTTCAAAAAAGTTTGAAATTTTTTGCGAACCTTTTCCGCACACTTGGTCGTGATTTGCTCGTGAATTGTTCTCGAAAGTGTCTTTAAAGCCTCGTCATATGCGCAAGACCTTCGCAAGACACGCGCGATGTTCGCAAAATGTTCGTGAAACCCCAAACAGACTCTGAAACTTTGGAGAATGTCTCGCGTATATGTTACGCGAAATCTGCGAAGTTTTTCCAATCATTTTACGACGTAATCGCAAACTGTTCGCGTACCTTTTGAGACATTTTCGCGAACGTTTAGCGCACGTTTGGGGGATGTATGGCCTATACGTTTTCTATAAATAAAAATCGTAGCATACATCTAAATATCAAAAAATTATTAACAACCATAGTAACAAAAGAAATTAAAGACTAGCAAAGAGAAAGAAATGTTTGATATACAAAAAAAAATTGCAGAATACACTTAAAATTAATCTAAAGTATGTAAAATTTCATTTGAACTATAGAGATTATGTGTTGGAGGAACTGCAAAAAAAAAGATCAAATGCTTTACTAGTGGAGATACGTCCTAGAAAAAAAAATGTAGGCAAGCTCACGATAGAGAAATGAGAGAAAAAGAAAGGAGAAATAGAGGAAAGAAAAAAATTCAACTCAAGACAGCTTCCACCTCTCCATGGGTACATTTTCTCCCATGATTATTGAAAAATTTTCGTTGTTCGCATTTCTGTCGCGTGTTCTTCGTGTACGTAACATGCTGTACTTTAGCAATGATACACACGACATTCGCACATACGTCGCGGAAACTTCGCACAAATTGCGCAAGAATAGTTTTCGGCTTCATTGTCGGAAAACATTCGGAGAAAAACTTTTCCGAACATTGGATTGTGTAATTCGCGTCCTTCGCAAATCATTCGCGTGCTCCGTGAAATCCCACCCTTAGCAATATGTCTCACATGGCTTCAACCTCACTGTCGATGGTTGGGTTCATAAGTCATGGGCAGTGCAAGCCTGGTGCCAAACGTGAATAGAATTTCGAGTAAATGTTCAGCTTTGCTCTTTGCTCTTCTTTCCTTTTTCTGTCACAAGCACCTTCATTTAAATACTTTGTTTGCATCTGCGTCTGTGTGTGTGTGTGGGTGGGCGTGGATGTATATCAGTCACAAACATGTAGATGGGATGATGTTCATTATACTGAAGGTTCGTTAATCCCAAAATGAAATAAGGTTTGTCGTTCTGAAGGTTCATTATTCTGAAACACACAAATTCTCTGTATCTAGATGTTTGTTAATCTGAAAATGAAAGGGTTTCATTGATCCAAACATAAAATAAGGTTCATGAATTTGAAGGTTCATTCATCCGAAAATGAAATATGGTCCATTATTCCAAAAATTTGTTGATCTGAAAATGAATAAAAAAAGGTAATTTTTGTGAAGATTGGTTAATCCAAAAATGAAAAAGGGTGCATAATTCTGATGGTTTGTTGGTATTTATCTTTGCTTTGTTTTCAGAATCTTTGGAAAATGAACCATATTTCATTTTCAGATAAATAAACCATGGGATTTATGAATTGTAACCATGTAGATGAATAGATAAATGTATACATGACTGATGATGAGTAGGATTTGTCTTTTTGCTATTTTGCAATATGAAGTAATGTTGGTTTTCATTCACGAAGTTAATATCATTGTTGTGAAGGCAAGCACAACTGATGGACTTTATTTCTGGAATGGTAAAACCTTCAGCATCCTTGAGGTATTTTGAGATATCCAAAATGGCTGCCAAAAACTGAAATTCCAATATAAGTATTTCCAATAATTCTTGAAAAAAAGGAATGAAAATTAATTGATGGTTTTGCTGTATTTGTAGGGTGATGAATCCGGATCTGGTTGATTCTACCCATGCGCTCTTGAAGTTTTTGATATGTTATTTGAGATTTTTTGTTTTTGTTTCTTATTTCTTTGTGGCCATTTTGGCGGCCATCTAACAAGACTCAGCCTCTGGGGCCCAAACTGTGTACATGTGTAGTCTGATCGATATCGTCATTGGAGCTGATTGGTAGGAATGAGCTCATCATCGTGGGATCTCTGCACAAATCTCGCAGCATGCACCCTATGCCAAGCGCCTGTCCATCTCAATCCCCTCACCTTCCCTTGTCTATTCCTTGTTGGTTTCTCCTGAGAAACTTGGAATTCATATGTCAGTATCCCTTTTTTTTTTCCTTCCTCTTTTACTCTTTCCTAATTGACAATCCTCATGTGATCACGCTGGTGCATGGCCCGCGAACTCACTTTTGGTTAGGTCGGCATTTCTTTCCCAACTCCATTGATGCGATTGACAGTGAAGCTTGTATAAAATGCCCTCACATATTCCTCAGACATTTGCGAAAACTGGTCTTCAAGAGAGAAAAATGAATCAAAATTTAGAACTTCGCTTGTTTGTAAGATGGTTAAATCTTTTCAAGAGAGAAAAAGAATCAAAATTTTTTTTGATTAAAGGGATCGTATAGTTTTGGTTGAGACCTAATTTCAGGCTTCTAACATTTTTTGGTGAGATAATGAGAAACCTGTTATGAAATATGAAAGGGCATGTAATTCCATGAGGAATTCAACGTTTATTTGATGAAAATTGGTTTTGAAATGGACGAGATATCCAAAACAGAGCGATTCTGTAAGAAGTGTGGGACCCACACTTTCTTACGATCGCTTTGTTTTACCTTGTTTTTGGATGTTTCAGTCATTCCAAACCCGATTTTCATCAAATAAACTTTGAATTCCTCTTAAAATGGTATGCTCTGTACTATTTCATAAGTGTTTTCTTGGTATCTCGCAAAAAGTTAAAAGCCCAATTCTCATCTCCACCAATACTGTACTATCCCTTTAATTTAGGTTTTTAAGAAAAGACATCACTCCATTACTCACAGACATTATTTGCTTTTTGTGTCTTTCATTGTAGTTGAGGATGGAGTCATAATAGGACCGTAACCCAATGTTCGTTTGATTTTGAAATAACCATGTAAATGAGAGCCATCTGAAATACCAAAAAACCCATGACTGTCTTGTTTAATAAAAGCATTATTGATAATACAGAGGGGAAAAAAATCATTTAAAAGATAGAGAAGAATTTTGACCTGATATCATTGCAGCTTGTTAAGTGGTAAGGACAAAACATATAGGTTTCAGTTGGATGTACTTTATGAATAATGGAAAGCGACAGATATATTCGTGATCACACATGAAAACTATTTTAAAAACAAAGGAAAACACATTCTTGCATGACTCTGCAGGACAAAAGAAGTACAACAATAAAAGAGCAAATGTGTCATGGAAGTCATTATTGATAAAACAAAATGTGCCAATGGCCTTATTGCTTTGCTTAAAGGTAAAATGGGGATTTTGGAAGGTAAATATCGTTGTCTTAGACATTCTTGCAATGAATCTTGTTCAAGTTTGCTGAAAGTAAAAATGATTTTCTTTTAGTTCATGATTTTCTTCGACTTTGCAAAGACAAAGGTGAGACCAATCGTTTGTCTCATCATGATACAGCAAGATGAGATGAAGTGCAGATGATATGCTGAGCATTGCCATGGCAACAAACTAAAACCATGAAGGAGTTAACTGGGGGAAAATATATATATACCTACATGTAATGATAGTCATCCCCCTGCTTTTGAGATGTGCACCTGTTGCTCTGGGGGGATGCCCAGAGAATTCCCTCACTCTTGGTATCGTCCCGAAAAAAAGTGCTCCAGCTCTTACTCCGGGTAGGGTTAACATCCTGTAATATCATTACTGGGAGGTGGAGGAGGTATGGGAAGAGAAAGTCACCCCTCTCGCTTTGCTTCACCCCTCTGCTCGATCGATGGAGATACCACGACTGGATTCCTGTTCAACTTTCCGATTCGCCTCTGGCTCCGGCGGTACCTGGCGACTTCATATCACTTCGTCAGTCTGCCGTAATGCTGCCACAAAGGAGTTTTGCTTGGGAAAGGAAAGATTTTTTAATTTCATATGAACTTTATGCAAGCCTTGTAGCCATGTGAATATGAAAAGTCCTAAGCACTCTTGAAGCATCACAAAAAAATCTAAGATCCAGCTAGCATTTTTTAAATATTTGTATATATGCATATGCATATATCACTAAAATCTACATACCCATGAAATTGATTTATTTGCCATTTTATTTCAACACGTTTATTTGATGAGAAAGATATAAATTTTTCTCTTGATTTTTTAACTCACTTTGTCAAAGCCAACTTCAATATTGCATAGAACGGCTCTTTAAAGGACAAGTTCACCTTCATAAACATAAGGATTGAGAGAATGTAGCAATATTAGTAGAACACATCATTGAAAGTCTGAGGAAAATCAGACAATCCGTTCAAAAGTTATGAATTTTTGAAGTTTTTGTGCAGTACCCGCTGGATGAGAAGACTACTGCAGTGTATGAATAACTTAGATGTCACATGCGTACAACAATATAAGGAAAATATAAAGAAAATTTCACAAAATTCCATCTTTTGAAAAAAGTACACATTCCCCTGACTCGTTACCGACAAATGTTATGGGTAATATTATTCCCCCTGCCTTTAGAAAGAGGCAAGTCAAGTGCACTTTTATTATGGGAAAAAAGTGAAAATATGTTGAATTTTCTTTTACATTTTCTTTATACTGTTGTACGCATATGACTCACAAGCTGTAGTAGTCTCCTCATCCAGCGGTTCCAACACAAAAATTTTAAAAATTCATAACTTTTGCATCGATTGTCCAATTTTCCTCAAACTTTCACTGATGTGTTCTACCAATATTGATGCATTTTCTCAATCCTTATGTTTATGAAGGTGAACTTGTCCTTTAACATGAAAGGGGTAAAAGCAGGAAATCAATAGCATCGCTTCCTATGGGCGTGGACCAGGCCATTGGCAAGAGGTTCCGAACTATGTAAGGTTCACGGAATACAATGCTCCAGTTTGTGAGTGGATTGTGAGGGAGCATCGTTTTTCAGCCTGGGTCCCTCTTTTCACAGGGGAGTCGTAGCAAGGGAGACTCAAACGCGACTATTCATCAATTTGCTCGGCACGAATGTGTCACATTCGCATCCGTACGTGACCACAGCGAATCTGGCATTTGCCCCCTCCCTCTTCCCCCCCCCCCCCCCAACACACACCCGTCATGCTCCATAAAGCTTTATATACAGCTCGCACCCCTGGTCGTTGGCAAACCGTGCAATTTTTCACCAAATTCTGCGCCAAAGTTTGGTATGTTTGGTCTGTTCATGTCACAACAGTCCTCAAATCTGATTTTTATCCATTTTTGGTAAAGAAAATGAGACAGAGACATGAGTTTTGAATTTCTCTTTCTTTTTTGTCAAGCCCACCGGAGGTGTGGGGAGACTAAGGGATAGCCTGCAGCGTCTGTCCGTCCGTCGTCCGTCCGTCCTCCGTCCGTCGTCCGTCCGTAACGCTACAAAAACTTGATTAACTCTCTACTGAGGACTTCAATTTCAAACAAACTTGGAGGGAAGAGTAGTTATAAAAAGTTACACATTTTACCAAACATGAAAGTCACCTCAATGTCAAAGGTCACAGGCAGGGGTCAATGAACTTTAGGGCCCAATGTTAAGTTTTTATGGCACGTTTCAATTATGGCTCATAACTTTTGATGTATATGTCCCTTTGTGACCAAACTTGGATGTTAGATGTCCCTTGGGGAGTTGAAGGTCACCACAAGGTCAAAGGTCACAGACAGGGGTCAACGAACTTTTAGAGCCCAATGTTAAGTTTTTACGGCACTTTTCAATTATGGCTCATAACTTTTGATCCTTATGTCCGTTTGTGACCAAACTTGGATGGTAAATGTCCCTTGGGGAGTTGAAGGTCACCACAATGTCAAAGGTCATAGACGGGTCAATGAACTTCCGGGAGTTAGAAATACAATTAATTTCTTCTACGCGAATGGGGGAGACACAATTTGGCACTTGCCTTGTTATCAATAAGTCATTTGTATTGATATATTGAAATGTATTTGCGCGTGTGTCTGTGCATGTGTGTGTATCTCCGAATTAGGGTCTTTAATTGTTCGATTACAAGTTCAATTCACTTGTTTCTGATCACAATATTTCCGTGCTCGGTAAATGGTGAGCAAACCTTTTCTCCCATTGTCAGATGTAACCATGACGATGATGTTATCAAACCCAGCATATTGCTTTACATTGTCTTGCATAATATTGGCCCAGTGTTGTAAAAATCATCAGGTATTAAAATCACTGATGTGATGCCACAGCCGTGTCAGCCGGTATTTTTATGAAGATAAAATTTTGACTACTTCACTCCAAGGAATTCCTTGCCCCACCCCATGCAGTTCAAGCTGCATTCTCCAGTCCGGCTCAGGTTTCCAAAAAAGCACTGAAATTCTGTCCTTCGATGGCATTTGGTGACAGAGCATCATATGGTGCATATGAACTCTACTACATTACCAGTGGGTTTGCTAGTTGAAGAAGTAGATGGAATGTCTTGGATTAATTTCTTGCATTGAAAAAGGGAAACTCTTTAACTTGGTGAATAGATGAAACAAAGAAAAGAATTGTGGAATAATCTTCTAAGAAGTCAGTGATTTCATAAGTATCGTGCTCTCTTAGGGGAAAAATAATTTCTTGGTCACTGGAACATAAAAGTTTGTTTCTGTTTAATTGCTGCAGTTCGCTTTCATCTACAAGAAGGTGTTCAAAACAGTAAAGAAGAAGAACAAAATGTATTCATGCTGATGATTTATGAACACTGCATGAAGCATGTTCAATTCAAAAAGTCGACTCAAGTTTTGTTTCAACCAATCTTTCAAATGAAAGTTCAGAGTTTAAGAAGGGGTTGAAAGAGAGAAGTGGGGGTGGAGTTTGTTAGATGGAAAGAATAGCAAAGGAGAGAAGAAAAAAACAGTGTGTTGCTAACTCTACTACTTCCAGAATATGCAAGTTCAAATAGGATATAAACTGGTGAGAATTGGCTCAAATAGTCGGGCTATTGGCCCCCGAAATGAAGCCAGCTGAACAAAAGCAAGTCTCAAGAGAGGGGAGGGGAGGTGTGATGTGATAGTGTACCCATCCACTCTGTCATTCATTGTTGAGGGTGTGAAGTATTGTAACAGTTGGCCACTTCTGAAACTTCATTCTGTATAATGTACCCACTCCATCACTCATTATCGAGGGTGTGAAGTGTTGTAACACTTGGTTGCTGCTAAAAACTTCCTTCAGTGTTTTCGCCATCAGGCAGTTAGTCGGTTGTGTTGGGAAGGAAATCGGATTCACCATTCGTGCCGTCCCGATCCACTCTTTTTTTTGGTCAAATTTCTTTTCGTTTTGTCACCTGGCATTTTGTTTAAATGTTCCCCCAGCATTTGTGCCAGAAGCAATATCTGCAACTTCCCAATGCTATATCTGTGTAGGAACGAAATACAAATCTTGAGATTTTTATCCCTCCAGTTCCCGCTAGTAATGACACTATTTATCACTGTTGGAGGACCGAAATCTTATATCTCAAAACTGTCAAATGATCAAGAGAGCAACAACAACAACAAAAATTTTTTTTTTTTTTAATTTGAAAGTTGCAGCCAAAGCACTGTAGCAAGTGGGATCAACTTTCCCAACGACATGCTGTGGTGGCTTCAAGATATTGAGTAACTGAGTATCTGATGATTAATCAGAAAAATTATTTTCACCAAAATATGAGATACAAGGTCTCATAACCCAAGCGACGCTGTGTGAATATGTTGGGTGCAGCTGTGATAGGAATTGATGTTAATCACTAGCATACAGACGTTGTCTGTTATTAGCACCATAATTTGAAATAGAAAATAATGTTTATCACTTCAAAATGAACTTTGCAAAAAAGGAATTACATTGTGGCAAAAATCAAAACCCTGATTAAAGTTTGTGGCAACTCAAGATTTCCTACCAAGGAGCTTAATGAAAGCCTGATGTCATCTTTCATTGCATTTATCTCCCAGTGAATCAGCAATACTCACATTGAACTGATGGTAATTAAACATTTACTACTTTTAGTGAGGACTCGTTAACACTAAAAAAAAAAATAACAGAATCACTTTCATCTGAAGTTGGATGTTATTGACAGTGACGTAAATCATTATTCTTCTTTTTCTGGTAACCCCAATCCTAGTCAACTTGCTTGGAGGAACAAACCAAGAGGATGATTTTAAAGTCATTTCTCTATACAACCTGGCAACTTCAACTTTGCTCAATTCCCCTCCTTAAGTTCAAGGCTGCATGGAAATTCGGAGGTGACAATTATGGGCGTTGGGAAACATTTCCTGGTGCTGCTTTCCCATCAAAATTACACTGTAACGAAACGAGGAAAACAGCCAGCATGAAGAAGGAAAAAAAATATAGAAAAGTTTGTGATGGAACTGCAAAGGTGAATGCGCCGCTATTGATATGAATGAGCAGGAGGGTCAGTTATGTGGCACATGAAGAAGAGAATTACCCTTTTCAGCAATCTCACTACTCCAGAAATCCCCTTTTTTCATTTATTTTGGAAAAAAAATACTGAGAAACAAAAATATCTCTCTTCCACCAGTTACATGCAGTCACTGACGTTACTGCCAGTGGTTACTGATGTTTGATTTTTGCTGAAATTCAGGTCTGCTGTGTTTTGTTCTCTGTAGGCCTGTCTTTATCAGACTGAAGGTTCAAAATAGAGTGTTATTTTGTGGTTAGGAAATTGCCCTGATGTCAAAGAATCGACCCATTATTTGTGCAATGAAGATGCAAATAGTGCACTATTTTATCGTGAAAATTTCCAAAAAAATCTTGGTCTAGTTTGTCTGCTTCAGCGCGAAATTTTCGTGATGTAGCTGCATGATCCCATTGAACCTTAGTTACCTTACTGCGCACTGAGACCACAGAACTCTACGGCTGAGCCACCAAGGATAAAGTACGCATGCGTCAACTTCGGGCTTGTTTCCGAAGCAGGCTGTTTTCGAGCTGATGAAGACCCACGTTTTTGATATCGCGGTATTTTCCTGAACCACAAAAGAGCGCAGTAGTTTGAACTTCGGTCTGATGAAGACATACCTTGTGTCCTCTGGAGTCCTTTCTCTACCAATTTGCACAGATGTCTAGACACTGATTGATAGTGGATAGAGATTACTTAATCCCCCTATAATCCTTATAGTGTCACCATGGTCTTCTTTTGGACTAAGGTATACAGTACACCTTTAACCCATTAAGGACAGTTTGATTTTGCTACATCACGCATTTCCTGTAGACACCTGCCCAAGTATACTCATGACTTGTCCACAACGGGTTGATAGTGGGCTTGCTAAGTTAGGTCAAGTTCTGTAGGATTATCTGAAGGCTGATGAAAATCCTTGGCAAGTTTTAGCTATAAAATGCCTGGGCATTTAAAGGGTTAAGCATGAAAGAGAGCATGATCATGAAGCAGGGATGCTTTCACTGTAAAGATGTGTTTGATAGCAGAGGTGGGCTCAGTCCAACATGGATTTGACAGCGAAGTAAAACACGGATGCCAAGAATCAGATGACCTTGTCTCATGTTATCTTCACAAACACTTCGTCTTCATTCAATTTCTTCTTCTTTTTTTTAATCCCAGGAATGCACACTGATTTGCCCATTCCCACTGTGACATAAGGGTGTGAAGTTTAAGACAGTGAGATTCTATTCTGTCAAATGAATGAAAGAATGTTTCAAACAAGAAGGGGGGGGGGGAATGGAAAATGCGAAAAAAACACAAAAAAACAAAAAAAACAAAAAACAAACAAACAAAACCATTAACCCAACATAACCATTGGAGCCAATATTGCATTTGAGTAGTGGAATACTCAAAGTAGTGTTATAAATTTAGTCAAGGAATAAATGTTATCAGGGGATCTACTCTCTAAAAAAAATCGAGTGAAAATATTCACTCTTGAAGGAGTAAATACAAAAAAGAGTGAATTTAGAGTGAAATTGGAGTGAATTTCGAGTGAAAATTTTCATTTTCACTCATTTTGGAGTGACTCAGGGATCACTCGAAGATTTTGGAGTGATCCCCGACGTCACTCTAAAACGAGTGAAAATGAAAATTTTCACTCAAAATTCACTCCAATTTCACTCTAAATTCACTCTTTTTTGTATTCACTCCTTCAAGAGTGAATATTTTCACTCGATCTTTTTTAGAGAATATTTCATGATTAAACATGTAGGAAGTGTCAGAGTTAACATAATGGGGGGGGGGGGGTCACAAAGAATTTAGGTTGATCTTAAAGTTCAGATCAACTTATTAAAGATAATGGTATGTCGTGTGTGTCTTCAGTGTTATGCCAATTTCCTTATGAAAATGAGAACTTTGGAGACTTTTTCATGCAGCCATTAATGTACAAAATGGAGTAAACGAGAAAGGAACTTGTCAGTAACTTTAATAGACAATTTGAAATGGATTCTGAAAGTATTGATTGAAATTGAACAAAGAAACTAGTGGCATGTCATAATTTTAAGTTGATCCTAACTTTTAAGATTCTTGGTGAAGCACTACCAAATTCAATTCAAACAGGGTACTATTTTTCTTTTGTTACAAGACTCTTGTTTGATATAACCAGAGAGTATGCAGACCTGCAAGTTACACTGACTTCTATGAAAAAAAAAATTTTGCTCAAGGACTTTCCTTCTGGAATCTTTTTTGTACATTTTCAGCAGCCTGATGTATTCTAAGTACTGTAAAACGAGGAATGTTTGCATGCCTTTTAATTTCGCGAATTTCGCGAGCGCCAAGAATTGCGAAAATAAATTGCATGCGAAAGTTCTTGTCTACACTGTATGCATTGCACACCAGTGGCAATTCGTGAAAATTTCATGCCACAAAAGAGGCCGTCGGCTCCAATTCACGAAAATTTCATACCGCGAATATATATCATGTTTTACGCAATCATCTGTCTGCATTTTTTTTCCCATTCCTTGTGATTCATAGCGTATTGGTAGTGAAGAAAAAAAGGCAGTACTTTCTGAAAGCTCTTCATCACTTTCTTGAGCTAGAAACTAGTCAGTCCTTCCGCCCAACTTGTACCGGTGATGACCTGTTATTGAAAGCGTATCCAGCATTCACCCACAACTGCGATGGTTTATCTGGCACAAACAAGAGCAATATTGCCCTATGGAAATCATGAAAAGTATACAGACTAGAACACCTCTATTCCCCTTTCTGTCTCTCCCAATTCTGTCACAAAGATTCCCTGTTAGCATGTTTTAGATCAGCAAGGAAGGGTTTGAAACTTACGAGAACATCTGTTTCGAGTACTGTGAACTTGTCATAACCTCCTGACAGCTTCTGTCAGCTTATTGCACTTCCTGTATTTCTTTGTTTTTTGTTGTTTTTTGTATGTGTGTGTCCGTGTGTCTGTGCGTGTTTGTGTGATGGTAGAAGGGGTCCTTACAGCAGTAGCCCATAATCAAAACCGTCCTTGTCCTTGTTTTGTTTTTGTTTTCCTCCTAGGGTTGAGTGTGTGTGTACCATACTGGTCACCATTTTTGCCTATGTAGATGTGGAGACTAACTTGAGGGAAAATCAGATTTGTCTTGCTTTAAAATATCTTTTGAAGTGATTTTGCACTTAGCAATGTTTAGGGGCATTTACACTGTCATAAAAAAATCCATATTTTTTTTTAGTTTTCACATTATTGTCTTCTTCGTTGAAAGGAAGCTCAAAAACTGGATTCGTAAAAGCCTCCTCAGAGGTGGATTTTTTTAAAACTGGAGTTTAGTTGCTGTTTTTTTTTTTTTTTGTCAGTGTAAATGCTCATATCTAGGCTCGCTGGTTTTATATACTGCCATTTGATCATCGCTTTTACTGTTGCATCCCCGAAAATTAGATTGTTTTCATAAACGAGTTTATTGCAGAGGTAGGTATATAATTTAGGCCTTTCTTTTAGAAAAATAAAACTGGAAACATAGTCATGATGGAGGGGGAAACAATACTACAAATTTTCAGTGCATTTATTTGGACTTAAAATATTCCAACCATTATCCTCTGTAGAAAAGAGAAGAGTAACTTTGGTTAGTTTATCATTTCTTTATCAAAAACTCTGAGGTGCAATTTACCATAAAATTTCATACACAATGTTGGGAGACATTATTTATCAACCATGCAAAATTTTTTGACTTTTGCAAAAGGGATATGACCTTTAACGGCACTTTTTGAAATCATTTCCTGCGTGAAAAATATGTTCTGCTGATCCTGCTTAGTACCAGAGTCAATGATATTGTGTAAATATGAAGCTGTGAACAAATTAGTCTTGTAATAAAAAGGAAGTGAGTCAGTCAGCTCTACTTCAACTTGCAAGTTGAAAGATCATCCAGAACACACAGACACACACACAATTATTTTGAAAGATAAGGGTAATGCTTGTTATGTTTCGTAGTTCATTATTACAAAACACACTTATTCTGTGTACCTTTATGTTAATTTATCCAAAAATGGCATAGGTTTCATTAATGTGAGCATTTGTTTCCTTCTTCTGAAGGTTCATTATTTCCATGGTCCGCATATTTAAAAAAAAAAGAGAGAAATGTCTCTTATTCGAGGTTTGTTTATCGCAAAATGGATAAGATTTATTCATCAGAAAATAGAATAAAAGGTGTGTACTAATGAACCTTTTTAATGATGAGCAGTACTTACTAGTTTTTGGAATAATGAACTTTTTTTTTCAGAACAAACTTTGGAATGATGAACTGTAGCCAGAAATAAACACTCAGAGCCTTAGAAAGTAGAAATCTACGAGTGACTGCAATTACCATAGATATTTCCCATTGACATGTATGTCAAAGTAAATCATTCCATAAAATAATGTTGGTAATATTGTTTCATAGATTCCTGTATAGGGATTAGTGATAACATAATTATATGCTATCACTATCACTAGTGATTATTCTCTTTAGCATGTGGAATAAAATGAATGGAATTGAATTGAATTAATTCTCAACACTCCTGTATGCTGCAGTATTTTTGTTGTTTCATGTGTTAGAACATCATCATCACACAGATCAGTTAACAAAATTTAACAATTTCTGAAATAGATCCACCACAATATGAAACAGTGCCAGTAAGAAATAAAAAGGAGGCAGATATGTGTTATTATGCAAGTCACAGTTGACCTGGTATGCTATGCCTTGACCCAGCTTCCTAAAGACACATTTTGATGTGGTATCTAGCAGGTGCTAGAATATTATTTGTCTCCCGTGTCCGATATAGATGATTTCTTCTTAAGGTGCCAGTCTAGGTATGGTAGGGGAAACGGCGCAGAGGCTTTGGATGCAAGCAGGGGCTTCTGGTTTTTGTGGCAAAGTTTGGGACGATGATATTCCGGATGGTGAGGCACTGAGGGAAATTGGAGTAAGTCTTGGAGGGAGACTAGATTCCCAGCATAAATTTCATAAAAATAGATACATGTGTTCCTGCCATCAGGTCAGTCTAGCCCAGCAGGTCTACCCGTATCATCTATCAGACTCCGCCATTGGCCGAGCCCATCCCTCGGCAGCGGGCCTCGATCAATCGCGTCGCTCGACACATCCCGGAGGCGAAGTGACTGGAGGGGGGGCAGAGGACGAGGGTTGCCTCTCACTCAGCTTGATACTTAGCTTCCAGCTTTTGATTGAATTCTGAAATTGTTTCTCATTGTGCATCCAGCCTTCCCTCCGATCCTCCTCTTCCGTGGGTTGACGCGCTCCGACAGTGGTATAGTGGGGCATGCCTCTCTCTCTCTCTTCCCTTCGCCCCATGGTTTCTCCTCCGGAGCTCTGCACCCGTGTCGTAGGCATCGTGGGAGGTGCGTGTCGTCCTCCTGCTATCGTACAGCACTCAGGAACACGCACCAGTCATATGACGGACATCCATACAGGAAGGTTTCTCCTAGCTGTACGTGGACGTTCCATTGATCACCAAGCCCTTGTCGTCCTCCTCATCGTCCTCGCAGTTGACCGAGCATCGTCATCATTTTCCTTCCTCCCCCAGCGATTGCCCGGTGGAGTTGCAGGACTTTTAGAACATTGCCATGAGACAAAGGAGGAGGTTGACCAGGATATTATAAGCACTCATTCTTTGGAATACTTTTACCAGTGGTGGCTGTCTTCGTTTCATTGGAGAGGAGGGAGTCTTTTTCATGTAGTCAAAAACACCGCAAGTTCGTGCAAACAACTCTCTGATCAAGAAGTATATTTGATGATGAACTCTGAGAACACAACTTTACTGTTCTGCTATTTCAGCGCTCCTTGAGATTTGTGTGTACTGTTTTGAAGACCTGACTTGGCGGAGCCGTGAAGTATCGCAAATAGCTCTTTGCTGCCCAGTGCAAGCCATTGCACCCACAAGCCAGGGCCGTACTCGGAGTCAGAATCGCTTGGCTGTAGCTACCAGGAATTGGTTGTCGTGCTCTTGTTTTGTCTTGGAAGTATATTTAGGCAGCATTCATTGTAAGTTTTCATCTCAGTTAGGTACTTGTAATTCCCTACCTGCCCAATCCCCATGCTAACTCTATCATGGTATAAATTCATTATTTCTCAAATCAGTATGCCGTACTGCAACACACACACGCACACACCCCCGCAACACACACATTCATGTAAGATTTATCAACCAGGGATATGATAGTTTGCCAAGAGTAACCGGGCATATTCTGTTAGTTGTTTCTGAAAAAAATGTATTTTTCAGTTTTCCAATAAATTGACTTATTGAAATTAAAAACCACAAAGTAAGTAAGAAATAAAAAACCACAAAGTAAGTAAGAAATTAGGCTTTATGTCATGTGTAGGTGCATACTCAACAATCGATGAGACGTAAAAAATATCAAATTTCCCCATTTGAATAGTGTGAAAACTATTGGCCTACATGCAGGTCCTATAGGCAGAATGGGCTGGTGCGTTATATACACCTAAGGTACCCCTAGTGCCTTAAAGATGGAACATTTTAATCTGTTTTCAATACTCCGAACAAATGGGCAAACACATTTCACACCTGACGTTTGCCTGGTGTGCAATGCCCGACGTGCTTTGTACAATGCACATTGTATCTCAGTTGCCTAGAGTGAAACACGGCAATATCCCCAATTGAAGCGTTTACAAGAACACACACATGTGTACACGCATGCGTGTCACGTCCATGCAAATTTCCAATGTTGAATACCCTTTCTTTTGCACTTTGCTCAAACACAAAAGATGTAGGAGCCTTCTGTATTTATGGGAATATGTTTGATGAAGTACCTCACATCAATGTGCAGAGAAGACTTGTTTTGCCTATCTGTTACATTACAGGACTGATAAGATCTTTTATTTTCACGCACACAGTAAAACGGTTTGACCATCTCGATCTGATAACCTGCGCGTATCTCAGTATTTTCCTTGCAGAATCAAGATCTTATCCTGGCAAACATGATCACATTCTTTCTGTCTTACAACACCTGCCACGCAATGCATCAAATGTGTCACATTTCTGCTGCCTCTTTTGTATTTTTACTTTACGAGCAAAACAGTTCATCTGTGTACTATAAACGGCTCTAGGTTATCTAGGCTGGTTCAAAACTGTCCGTCATGTAGAAGTAGTCTTTTTTTGTTTGTTTTTATTTTGTTTTTACGTTTTCAATCGAGTTCAAGAAAAATATTGCCAATCAGAGTTGTTTTGTTTTTGTTTTTTATTAACCCACATTACATCTGCAACACACCTCTCACACCAATCAGCCAGCTGGCTTTCACTGTAAAATTGAAAATTGTAGCAGTTTGCAAATTTTTGCCCGTATATTGCACGACATGAAACAAGTGCAAAAATAGAATTTACAAGCTATCGTTTTTTTGCTTGCTATTTGTAAAATTACTTCATAGTTTGATTTCACATAGTTAAAGGCAAATGAAATCAATATTGCCAGGCCGAGCATGAAAAATTACTTGGGTGCAAGTTTCTACTTTTACAGTAACATTTTCTAAAATTAAGTTTGTGCACAGATCTCAAAATACATGTGTGAACAGCAGGTCAAATGTCATATTCATCCATTGTATTGAATTGGAAAGATCAACCATCATTATTGGACAGCACCAGTTTAGCAGGGAGTACATATGCTCATACTGTACAGCTGTGCTAAAACAATGTCTAGGTAGTTAATGATGCTTTTAAATAGTTTTTATGTACTCATTGAATGAAATAATCCTAGTATGATGCTAGAGAGGAATTATTAATTTGCAAATAATTACTCACAGATGGCCATGGATTGTGCCATGTTCTCACACCTTCTTCCCGTTGCATTGGAATGTAGTCTTCTTGTAGTCTACCAACATGACTACAAAGATCAAAGCAAGTTTTGCATGATATTTGCCGGAATAGTTTAGAATGTGATCAGAATTGACCAAGGTTGGTTCATTTCCAGAGGAAAGGAAAGTGGGAGGAAAATCAAAGAAGGATAGAACAAAAGGGGGAAAATGTAATGAAGTAGAAGAATGACGAATAGGAGGAAGAATGGCAGAAATAAAATAATACAAAAGTAAAGAGGAGATTAAAGAGAGACAGATAGACAGAAAGACAGACAGACAGACAGAGAGGAAAACAGATGATTATACTAATGCCCAAAACTGATTCATTATGACAGTACGCCCTACTTTGGCAAAAGGAAGCAAGTGACAAAAGTGACATGTCTTGTAAAAGAGCAAAATGTGTCTGTCATTTACACTGATGTCAATGGACTATTATGATGTCTTATCTAACATATCTCTTAGTAGGATGAGTGTTTCTGCATGAAATTTGGCCTGGAAGAAGAGCTCATTATGTGAATTATGAAAACATCAATAACTCAAATTCGGATGGTATGTCACTTGCTTCCTTTTGCCAAAGTAGGGCAGCAGTGTAGCAGACATGGTCCCTCATGATGTGTTGAGAAAATCAGCACTTCCCCATGCAGTGCATGCATCCACATGATTCAAGGTTTCTCCTACCCCTAACTTTCCCCATTCTGCAGGAATTGAGAACTGGGCTCCAGTACCCCTGCGAAGGAGCCAAGGGGTGCGGAATCTTACCCCTAAGAAGCTTCTAGCCTTGGACATATGTGTACATACCCACCCCAGCTCCTGACTGATTGTTGGACTGCAGTGAGTGAGCAAAGCACAAGGTAACAAGAATTTTCCCTCATTCTTATAGCAACGAGTCCCTCTGCTTAGAGGGAAAACAATATCATGTTACCTTTTAATTAGAACTCAAATATTTTCTTTTGTTTGCCCTTTCATGCTTAAGTGGGGCCATTTGTGGCTGGCTGATGTTTTTTTTTTTTCATTTCGTGGAGTTTGTGCGATGTTGCTGTTATTTGGGAATCATTTCCATATGTACAAATAAACTGTACCAAGGGGCAGTCTATGTAATTGCAATGACAGTGGTGTTATTTGGGACACAGAAAGAACAATTCTCAACTAATGTAATCATTTTATGATTGGATGGGTTTTTGTAGATTTTAAAAATGAGAAGCTGTGGCTGTCCCTCCGCAAGAGAGAGGTCGAGTTCAAGGAAAAATGTTGCTCTAAAATGCAACAAGTTGGCTAAAACTGAAGTAAATTGATATGAAGAAGAATGCTGTGTTCTCTGAGTATCTGTATACTTTCTTATTTGCTGTGACTGGAAAATTTGGATGAGAAAGAGTGCGGCAAGCTTGAATACATTTCTAAGGACAAAGCAGAGTTGCCCATGATTTTGATGTTGGGATGTTAGCTCTCCTTACATCAAAATGTTGAATGTTTGTAGTCATGAAAGTGCATATTTAAGCATTCAAGAATTCTGCCAATGTAAGAGAGCACCAGACTGCTCATAAGTGTGGACTTGAGGCATCAAAGATATGTTAGCGCAGTGAGAGAAAGGGATGGTACAGTATTGGTGGAGATGAAAATTGGGCTTTAACTTTTTTGCGAGATACCAAGAAAACACTTGTGAAATAGTACAGGGCATACCATTTTAAGGGGAATTCAAAGTTTATTTGATGAAAATCGGGTTTGGAATAGCTTGAACATCCAAAAACAAAGTAAAACAAAACGATCGTAATAAAGTGTGGGTCCCACACTTTATTAGGATCACTCTGTTTTGGATATCTCAGCCATTTCAAAATCAATTTTCATCAAGTAAGCTTTGAATTCCCTTTAAAATGGTATGTTCTTTCATATTTCATAAGAGGTTTCTCATTATCTTTAAAAAAAAAATGATAAAAACCTGAAGTTAAGTTTCAACCACAACTATACGATCCCTTTAAAGTGATTGAAACGATCTTCATCCACTGCCTACCAGGGTACATTAGAAAACTATGACAAGCGGAGGCCTGCGAGATACGGATTGCCCGTCTGGGAATATGTGCATCGAAGCGTACGCTCATCAGTAACGTTAGACTCTGGTCGAGATTCTTCGGCTGTGTCTGTACGTACATAGAGATCAGTGATGAATTTGTACAGAATTCATTACAGGGATTCCCGAATACATCCAAGTCGAGGTACCCTTCCACTCTGTATTATCCCCACATTATTAGGGCCCTGGTTTTATGAAGAGTTATAATTGATTACTAGTTGATTTCTATGGTAAGTCTATGGCAGCCTGTATGGTAAGGAAATTTATAATCAATTATATCTTGTGACAAAACGGGCCTAGGTCTCTGAAGATCATTTACTATTACGGCTCGCTTGAATTTGACAAAATGCTGTCAAACAATATTCATGATGTCAAATATGTTCATGCACTGCATGTTCAGATTCTGTACACGTGACTAGGTTTGATTGTTTGCCAATATAAAGAACAAAACGGCAAGTTGGTTTGCATTGATCGATATTGTCAGAAGTGATTGAGACATGTTGTCACTCATGAAAACTATCTCAAAAAGTTTTGTTTTTATTATGGGGTTGGAAATAAAGCATGTAATGTTCCCTTTGTCTCCATGGTTTAGAATATATATTTTTTTTTTTATTGTTGGTGCCAGTCTCATATAAAACTGTCACATGTGAACGTAGTTTCCCACAAATTATAAAGTTTTGAACATCAGAATAAAAAGGGTGGTGTTTGAGGAAACATTTTCATTGTGAAAGAGATATCTCTCCAACAAGTTATGTTATTTTGATATGCATACTGTATTATACTTAGTGGATTGTGAAAGTCTGAATTCAAAGTTGTGGATTTGGATGAGGGCTGAGTCAGTTGAAAAATTCAAGCATACTCAAGGAAAATTAAGTAACAAATCCATGTGCCTTCCACAAAGGAAATGATAATTATAGAGCAGCATAAAAGGGCTCAGAAAATTCAGTAAAATTCAATAAAATGCATATTAGATATAGATACAATTTAAAGAAAAGTTGTGTGCCGCACTAAAGGCAGGGATGATCAATGATTATATAATCCCAGGAATAGGTGATATCAAATGAGATAAGAGATAATGATGTAAGTGGTAGACTTCAGTCTACTATACCTGCCCCTTTGTGGGTAGATCATATTAATGTTACAAACATTATATTCTGTCTTTACTTCAGACAAAGGCAGGAGATTTGTTTTTCATATTTTGTTAGCAAGATTACAGTGTCAATTTTTGAAGGAAATCACCTAAACAAATGGACTAACAATCAAACAGAATATTAACCAGTGGCACTCAAGAGTAGTAAGAAACATATGAAAGAAAATAATTAAAGCAAGGTCAATTGCATGATGTTTTGATATTCCATCACATAATTTCTTCACACCAGTGATAAGAATAGATCTTCTTTGATAATCCAAAAAAAAAGAAGAACTCAGACAGAAATAAAAGGAAAAAAAGTAAAGTAATAAACAAACAAACAAAGTTATATATGACATGTTCATGTAATGCAATTTGTTTCAAAGAGTGCCACTTACAGTACATCAACATTTTCAGGGCCACACACTTACCCAAGAAAGAATACGTGGTGCATCCAATGTTCTACCGGCACAGAAGTCTGCAAAGATTTCAACACTTTAAGAGTTTCATCAATATTAGGATAAAGTACTTGTAAGATTGGAAGATATATAAGTTAGAAATGGATAAAAAAAGAAGAAAAAATTACCCTAATAGTCACTGATAGTTTCTATTTATTTGTTTTTCTTTTCACCTATAGAAGCACTGTGATAAGATTGGGCAATGTGTGGAAACGATTTGAAAAATGGGTCAGGGCAGGACGCCGAAGTGTGCCCGTATTTACTCTTCTCTATTCACTTTCAACACCAAGGAGTTGACTTCCTTATTCTGATGAGTAGGCCAGACTTCTTTTGTGGTTTGTTTGATTGTTTGTCATGAAGGAATAAAAAAAAACTCACAAAATTATGTGGAACTATTGAAACAAAAACAAGAAAATGGAAGATGAAGGAGATGATAAGAAGGGCAAGTGGGTGGATGGGGGGGGGGGGGGGGCGGGGGAGGGGGAGGAGAAGAAGAAGAAGCAGCAAAAGGCCTGGAAAACCAGTCTAGAATTTGGTATTTGAAAAACATCCCATTTTGAATAGGGCTTCCTGAAAGGCTGAAAACAAACTACAGATCCAGGAGCATGAATGCGACCAAACTCTGCAGCGGCATTTTCGTCGGGGATCTTTGGGGAGCACTTGGGTGCTTTGTGATATTAAGTTTGCTTTTCGGTGAATATTTGTCTTCAAAGAAGTGAAAGATAGTGTTTATGACAAACATTCCAGTTTTGTCAAATCTGAGATGCATGAATCTACATGCCACCTGTGCCTCACCTCTGATAATATCAAAGAAAGAAACTCTAGAAAAAAAAAATGATGTTCATTATCCACCAACCCGTTCCTTATGGAAACCTGGTATACCAGGTTCCCAAAATGTAGACAAGAGTGCCTGCCTTTGTGGCCTAAATTTATGTATATTTGTCTTAGGCTGCCCAGAAAAATGGCTCCGATAGAAAGATTAGAGATTCTTCTATCAATATCAGTTTTCTGTCTGTATGAAAACCGTGTGTATCACAGAATTATTTGCCTTTTTTTCCCCCAGTGCAGTATGCACTTGTCTTGCCAGAAAACTCGTATGAAGATGTACATAGCAATCAGGGCTGCGCTTAGTAGATATTCGCTTTTGCTGACCCCATTCAGGTAGGGCCTACCTACTTTGTGTAGAACACAAAAGTTTATGAGCTCATCAGCGTATGCTGTATTCATACCTTTCATACCTTGCACCTGATTGATTTTGCATTGTTCGATGGCACATGTAGTTGACCGTGGAAAGGGAATACATGTAAAACAAAAAAGAAACAGGACCGTAAAAAACAAATAGGAACCTAATGATACTGACTTAGAACAAAGAGGGCGCTAGCATGTTTTAGGGTATTTCCATATCAAAAAGCAGACTATTCCTCTACTTTTAGAACAAAACAGAAAATGCTCTCTAAATCTTTTAAGGGGCTAATTTCAAAACCGCAAAACGTTGTGCTGTTGATGAAGATAGTGAGCAGGATAGAACATGACTGTAGCATACAGAATGTAGCATGTGTTTTATAAGTATCACCATCTGCGTTGTGTTTTGCACCGTCTCATGCAGCTTGATTGTGGTTTTGTTTTAGTGCTTTGTCTCTGTCATTGACTGTTCTTTTTTATAAATTGATTAGATTTGGTGCACTATTACCTCAAAACCACCATATGGAAATGTCAGAGAGATTGTATGGAGACAAGTCACCAGAGGTGCTGACAAATAAAAGATAAAAGCATTTCAAGATTAGCAGCGAGCAATGATTCATAATGGCATTTATTCAGTGTTCGACAAATATGTCACTTTCAACAGAGAAAGTGAACAACAAAATGAAACAAAAATGGCTCTATGATAGTCACTTGACCCTTGTTTCTGAATGTTTGAATTGATGACACTATTTACAGCTCATGACACTAAACATTCTTTATGTGGACAATTTGGTTAAGTGGTCGTTCTTCTGATCTCAAAATTAGGCCAAGACCTGTCCCCAAAATTAGGCCAAGACCTGTCCTGAGACAAGGACGTGAAGAAGGCCACCACCACTCTCTCTCTCTCTGGTCACAATAAATTATGCCATCAAGAAAGTGCCTGTCACCTCATACCCGCTACAGACCAGGACCCATCCATTTTTTTTTTTTTTTTTGCCAGCCACTTGAGCGGGAGTGTCAATGTTTGGAAGTTGAGGGTTGCTTTTGAAAATAAACATTGTCTGCTGGCAGGCTGGAGAGAGAGAGAGAAGGAGGGCTAGGGAGAGAGGCGATGACAAGTCCCCCAGCCAAGCTCCTTCCTCTTTCTTTCGTCGCAAGTGACCATGACCATGTCTTCTGTTCTCCACCGACTACTCATGCTCTCCTGCACTCTCAGCTTTCTCCGACAGTTTTTTTTCTTTATGTATTTTAGTGATTTTTAAAAACAAATCATACATAAAATTAAAACAATCAAAGCAAAAAAAAAAAAAAAAAAAAAAGCCATACCAAGTATTTCACAAATAGGAGTTGTCACCCATTTTCACAAATCATCTTAATAAGCAAAATAATGTAGTTCTCTGACAGTTTTCACCGGTCATGCACCACCAGCAAACAACTCTTTCTTGTATCCAGAATCTTGACAGAACTCCTTCGAAGATGAATATCAAGATTTGTCCGACGTGATTTGAGAGACTTGTTTTAGGAGAATCGGGATCAGGTTCGATCAAGTTCTTGAAAAGGGAAAGGATAGAGAGAGAAAAAAAAATGAAGACAAGGATTGCATTGAACAGGAGGGTAAATTTATACATTCTCCTTCATTCTAGAGCTCTTATGCTTTCCAATCAGTGTACAAAGTCAAGCACTCTATACACTTTATTTTCTGTGTGTATAATATTTTGTGAATTGAGGCAATTTGTCAAATTCATTAGTGGTTGAATTTTTTAGAATAAATCACAAGTGGTGAAATAAGTACCATTACTCCTTTTTCAGAAGAAAATTTAGTAATTTTTCGAATTAGAAATGACTGACACATGGCATTTGTTTGTTTTTTTTTGTGGAGACAATATTTTTAGGAGTTTGTAATTTCACGAATGTCAGGCTACTTACAATATTCACAAATATGAAAGCACCAAAAATATGTACCTCATCTACATCCCTTTTCAAACTTTTTCCATTTTAAGTAAGGTCATGATTAAATAAAGACAAATTAAATTATCTTTTTAGTGATACTCTGCTCATTACATGACAAGAAATATTTTTGAATATTATGATTTGGAATGGTCACATGATTTTTATATGTGATTTTTTCTTTGTTTTTTGCACCTTGAAGCTCAAATATGTCACATTGATAAAAATTGATATTTCAGTTTGCTTGTTTGTTTGTTTTTTTTTTATTTAAATTCTCCATATGTTGGGAATGTGTTGTTTGCATCTCTTGTATATACCTATGCAGAATTGGGGGCAGGCATTCAAAGGGATAGTTTCTCCACTTGCCTCAGTGGACAACCTACCAATTCAGACCTACATGGACACACTTGTAGCATTACTTCAGTAGCAAGCAAATTTCAATTTATTTTGGTTTGCCAGACATCGAGTTTCACCTGCCCCGTACAAACACATGGGCAAGTGGGAGAGAGTAAGCTCCTGTCTGGCTACACATGGTCAATATTGTTATCATACAAGTTCTACTCTTTGAAGAAATCATGTTTTGTTCTGTTCTTTTCTGTTCTTTTTTTTTTGGGGGGGGGGGGGGATGAATGTATTGTGTTGCTCATTTATTGAGAAAGTATGTCTGTGTATAATCAAGGGGTAGAGGGAGTGATTGTACAGTAAGGAGGCATTGGGGTGATTTATTAGATTTTTGGCTGTGCTGTGTAAGGTCGTGGAGATCAAGGCAGTGTAGCTGGCAATGCCAAGTGGCTGGCTGAGTGAATATGGTTCACAGTCACAACACTGATCATTTCTCCTGCAGCTCAGGCAAACACATATTAAAGGCATCGTATAGTTTTGGTTGCGACCTAATTTCAGGTTTCTTACATTTTTAGCGAAATAATGAGAAACCTGTTATGAAATATGAAAGAGCATGTAATTCCATGAGGAATTCAACGTTTATTTGATGAAAATTGGTTTTGAAATGGCTGAGATATCCAAAACAGAGCGATTCTAATAAAGTGTGGGACCCACCTTTTATTAAGATCGCTTTGTTTTACTTTGTTTTTGGATGTTTCAGTCATTCCAAATCCGATTTTCATCAAATAGAGTTTGAATTCCTCTTAGAATGGTATGCTTTGTGCTATTCCATACTAAGTGGTTTCTTGGTATCTCGCAAAAAGTTAAAAGCCCAATTCTCATCTCCACCAATACTTTATCATCCCTTTAAAGGCATCATTTACCATTTGTAGATGTGAAACAAAAATCCAGCTTTAGTGCTTCAGAATAAAGATGTTTAAAATGAGGGTTTGGGATAGAAACAACCAATGTATAAATATTAATCCGTATGATAAATGTTAAGTATTATTAAATACACAAAATGTGAACAATTGTTATAGTAGAATTGTTCCTAGAATAAACTGTGTACTGTTATGGTTTATTGAGAAAAATAGTGATATCCCCTCATATTTAAAGGGTGTGTACAGTTCTGGTCGAAGTGAGGATTTTTAACGCTTTGCGAGATATTCAGAAACCACTCTATGAGATGTCAAAGAGCATGCAACTCTAAGGGGTATCAAAAGTTTATTTGATGAAAATCGGTTTTGAAATGGCTGAGATATCCAACAACAAGGTGAAACAAAGAGATCCTAATAAAAGGCGTGGCCTGTCACCTTTTATTATGATCACTTATTTGGATATCTCAGCCATTTGAAAACCAGTTTTCATCAAATAAATGTTGAATCCTTCTTAAAATTACATGCTCTTTCACATTTCATAAGAGGTTTCTCATTATCTCACTTAGGAATTTTCAAAACATGAATCCCCACCTCAACCAGTACTGTACAGTCCCTTTAAGGCTTTATTGCATTTTTTAGCTCACCTGAGCCAAAGGCTCAAGTGAGCTATTGCGATCGCCCTTCGTCCGGCGTCCGTCGTGCGTCGTCCGTCGTGCGTCGTCCGTCGTCCGTCGTCCGTCGTCCGTCGTGCGTCGTGCGTAAACTTTTTACATTTTCATCTTCTTCTTGAAAACCCCAAGACCGATTTTCATCAAACTTGGCAGGTAGCATCCCTAGGGGGTTAGGAACTCAATTTGTTAAAATGGGCACCATGCCCCACCCAGGGGGCCCCCAGGGGGGCCCAAACCCCCCAAACTTAAGGAATCTGTAAAAATCTTCTTCTCTAGAACCAGAAGTGATAGAGCTAAGTTAATAATTTGAGTTAGTACATTGATGACTGTAGTTTCAAGTTTGTTCATGGCAGAATCAGGGGTGCCCCCCTTGGGACCCAGGGGAGGGGGTGGGGAAGGGTTCTAATGGGGCCTAAATTGTACATTTTCATCTTCTTCTTGAGAACTCCATGACCCATTTTCACCAAACTTGGCAGGTAGCATCCCTAGGGGGTTAGGATCTCAATTTGTTAAAATGGGCACCATGCCCCGCCCAGGGGGCCCCCAGGGGGCCCAAACCCCCCAAATGAAGGAATCTTTAAAAATCTTCTCTAGAATCAGAAGTTATAGAGCTGAGATAATACTATGAGTGAGTACAGTAATGACTGTAGTTTCAAGTTTGTTCATAGGAGATCAAGGGGTGCCCCTCTTGGGGGTGGGGGGGGGGTGGTTGGAAGGGTCCAAATGGAGGCCTGAATTGTACATTTTCATCTTCTTCCTGAAAACCTCATGATGGATTTTTGTCAAACTTGGCAGGTAGCATCCCTAGGTGGTCAGGATCTCAATTTATCAAACTGGGCACCATGCCCCACCCAGAGGGCCCCAGGGGGCCCCAATTCCCCCAAATTAAGGAATCTTGAAAAAATTGGGCCCTTATTGTACATTTTCATCTTCCACTTGAGAATGCCTCGTCAAATTTTGGTAGAGCTGTGAATAATTTAGATTAGTGACTGCGTGAAAGGTGAACTTGCGATACTCAGGTGAGCGCTAGACCCGCGGGTCTCTTGTTTAAATATATGGTAGGATGTTTTGTGATACAACTGACCTACACATATGCATCAAATGTGATAACTCAAAAATTTTTAAATCACTGCCCCCAATGGTAGACAATACCTTTAAGCCCCCAGATTCTTCTTCCACTTTGGTACCTTTTTTCCCCTCAGTTTGTATGTCTGGGCATTTCATGCAAGAAATGATTACTGACCGCATTTTCTTTGAAAGGGTATGTGTTCTTAGTTTCATTAGGAAAGGAAAAACATGATGGAATATTTATGGCATCATTTGATTTCTCCGCAAGATTGAAGAGTTAACCAATGTGATTTGATTTGCTTCATACCTCTGTTAGCAGTTGGGAGTGATTAGCTGCCAAAGCAAATTTCTGTTCTTTTTTTTTTTTTGGGGGGGGGGGGGGGGGGGTAGGGGGTGGGGTTAGGCACATAGAAATGGTATGACATTGCATGGAGCTGAAAGTATGACAAAATATGGATCGTATGTCATACTCAATCTGGTCTTCTTATCAAGAGTGAGCAGAAAGGAAACTGGGGCAATTGTTTGGTATCAAGAAAAGTTTAAAACTTCTAGAGAAAATGATAAATCTGTGGGGGATGTTATTATATCTTAAAGGTCCTGTTTACCTTCAGTGATTTAGAAAAATGTTCAAGATACCACTTTGGATGCATATGTGTAGGTCAGTCGTGTCACAAAACAGCGTACATCTAAAAATTTTGCAATAAAGCCTTCAATATAAGGAGATATCATTATTTTTCTGGATAAACCATAACTATATAGGCCTACAGTTTATTTTAGAAACAATTTGATTATAACTACTGTTCACATTTATTCAACAGTACTTGGCATTGATTATACTGATTAACATTTTAAGTGTTGTTTCTATCCCTATCTCAGATTTTAGAACTATTTTGAAGCACTAGAGCTGGGTTTTTGTTTCATCTGCAAGTGGTAAATAATGCCTTTAGTGGTGGCCTGTGGTAGTTTACTCTGGGGGCTCTAAGTGCAATGAGGACTACCTCTGATAAATATATTCCTGCTCTACTATTCCTGGCCCTGCCCCCAAAAGCACTGTAGTAGATGTAGTAGAGAAACTAGCTGGGATAATTGACCCCAATACACACAGGTCGGAGGTTACATGACTTGACCCATCTGTATTTATGCTGACAAATATATGGTGCTCTTCATAACTTCACTGATACTTGTGTTGACACTCTTCATTATTGGTTTCTCTGAAAGTTGGTTCTTATACAGTACTAAGGCAAAGGAAGAAAAGCCTTTGGAATTTATGTCTACATTATGTCCACGTTTATGTCTACCTTTAAGATCTCATATGTGTAGCACAATTTATCCTTGGAAATACTTAACAAATTCTATCAAAGTTTTGAAGAAGCATTTAGGAGGGGCAGGCAGGGAGCAGTGCTGTTGTGAACACCTGCAGAAAGAGAGATTTCCAGTTGAAATGCAATTATCTGCCCTATATGGAAATCAAAACTTGAAAAAGAAGCAAGTATGTCACATGATGAAACAGGGAGGTGGAGATTCGTACCCCTTTCATTGACCCTTCACTTCACTTTGCCCCGCCTCGCCCCATTTCCTCCCCCCACCCTTCCTCAACTGGATTGAACAACAACTCTCGCTCTCATACCTCTCCTGTAATTGTGCAGGGTCGTTGACCTGTACTGTTGTACAGCTTCCCAACCCCTGGGATGTGATGCATTTGCTGGTCTGATGAGAAACATGAATAGATGATGCTCAGTCTATTAGGGTGAGGCCATGTTAGTTCCTACCAATCTAATTCTCCTCATATTGTTTTTTTTTTTAAGGCAAACTTGTGGTGCTAGTCTGGCTTCAAGTAGATGTCACTTGCATTAACTGCATGTAAAGTTGCTATTATAAATGGAAAACAGAAAAGGAGTGAAGTGATGAGGGTGTTTCTAAGTTTTCTTTGATGTCACAAACTCAAAATGTGCTTAAGGAAACGGTATTGCTTTTCAGTAAAATATCGCAGAAAAGGAGTAGCTGTTCTTCCATTTGCCATATCAAAGGCTAAGAGAGTTATGTTGTATGAGTCTGCATGTGTAAAACATGGAGTTGAGTGGCAGGGTACTAAATTTGTGAAGTAGGACCTACCTAACATCTTGTGGCTCTGAGTGAAGACTAAAAGTCAACTTTTGACCAATCAGATAACAGCATCAGGTGTAATGCAAACCCCAAGTCATACACTGCACACTGTAATAGTGGTGTGGTATCATTCTGTCTGGTCTGGTCCTTCCTTGTGCTCATCTTTGGCTGGTTTGTGTGTGTTTTCTTGTTTCTTCAGAGTTATACCACTGGTATGCTTGTTTCTAACTCCAGTGTTACATGCCAACAAGCTCTCCGTCTGTCTGAACAGCTCGTTTGTTTGTAGTTCAATATATAGATCTATACAAATAAGCATGAAAACAAAAATACGAAGAAGAAAAAAAGAATCTGGTGAAATGAGATTTTATTCAGCCGAAGCTATCCCAACTTTTTCATGTGATAGTTTTGACAATGGCAGGCAGTATAGGATCTAATCATTCTGTCGGTACAGAATTAGTCACTACTTATCTGCATGATAAGATGTAAAATCTGACATATGCAAGTAAAAAACTAACAAACAAGTTGTTTTCTGTAATGGACAAAGCCTGTTTGTTGATGGAATCTTTTGCCGTTGTCCCCTTGTCTGTTTCCTTTGCGTGAATCGCTTCGTGTTCATCTGCAATCTTGTTTGTTGAGCAGCCATTCTGGCATTTCCTTCTCTGCATCATTCCCTCTTTTTGATATCAAAAGGCTTCCCTTGTCGGAGGGGCAGGGTCGGCCGGTAGAACATACATGAATCCCCGTCTCCTCAGCCAGCTCCCATTTTCAGCTCAATCCAACCAGTGATACATTTTTTTCCCCATTTTCATTGTGTCAAGAGACAATGGTCAATATATGTTGCAGGCAATACCCCTTAGGTGGTTTTCTTTTGTGTGTGCGTGCTTGTGTATGTGTCTCTTTTGTTTGTTTGTTTTTTCCTTTTTTGCTGATTACTCAGTAATTTACACTGCCCTTTCTCAGTTTAAAAAAAGAAAAGTGTGGAAAACAACATGTGTAGTCCATTGTGAAGGTATTGTCCAGCACCGGTGATCAGGTGTATTTCCCTTGGGCAGGGCTGGGAGAGGCCAGGTCCACATTCTTTCTATTCTGTAGTTTCACCTGCTTCTTTTTTCATTTTTATCTTTGGGGTGTGGGGAATGGATGGAATTGGAATGGGGGTAAGGGCAATTGGCCAAAGAAACCTGCCAGATTCAAAAGAGGCAATCCAGGTTACCAATGAGATTACAATTGGCAAAGAGAAAAATGAGAATGTACATTGTTTCACCATGATTTTTGTGGTTTCAACTACGTTTTTTGTTTAATTTGGTCTCAGTGTAATGTAGACCAAGCAGTGGCCTTCCTTCGATAAGTGAGCAAAGACTGATTTGGTCGTGTGGCTTATTGAAAGTTGTCTCGTTAATGTTGGGAGAAAAAAAAGAGGTCCGTCAATGAAAACAAATATCTTTGGAATATTATGATGATCAATGTAGTTGCTTCCTCAATAGAATCATAGGCATGAGGAAGGATCATGAAGCCGGTAGGATAAAGGAGCTTGCAAGAAATATCAACAACAGATGGTAGCAGGTATTCCCCTCCCTGCCCTCCCCCCCCCCTCCAAAAAAGAAAAAAAAAGACTTAAAAAGCCACAGCAACAGACTGGTAGCAAAATTTTTTTAAAATGTTGAGGTTTTAGAGTCTTAATTCAGCCAGACTGTGAACAAAAGCATCACATGATCATAGTGTGATCTGTGATACAGCAGTAAATGCCCATCTGTAAATGGGGAATCCGAAGATATAGGAAATCAGATGTTGGGTCAAACTTGTGAATCTGGATCTGAACTATATAGGCAAACTCCACTGAACCTTTCATTTCTGTGATGATCCATTATCAAAAATTATGCTAGAAAAGCTGTTTGTTGTACCAATCATCTGTGTAAAGAAGGAAAGTGAGTAAAGGGGAGACATTTTGTTGAGGCTCTAATTTCATAGATATATCATTTTCAAATCGCTCATGCAGAGTTCCTGCAGTCCTGACTGTTTTGATTGTCAATGTCGTGCATGAAAATGATATGTCGTGATAGCACTTATAACAATGGGACAGTTTATGTCTATTGAACCATCATGCCGTTTACATTAGAGGTGTCTTCACCAGTTCAAACTGGGAGGGTGTTTCCAGTTTAGGAAAATAGCCTGATATTACAATGTGCATCTTCATCTGCTGGACAACTGCCTCTTCATGAATGAAATTAGCCCAAAGTTGACACGTATACATAGTTTGCATCATTACTCGCCTCATGATCGCTTGACTCGCTCAATCACTCAGAATTTTGGATCAGGGTTTTAAAACGCTGATTCTGTCATCACAAATTGAGTATGAATGCACCAAGAGTCTATGGGGCAGAAAGCTGCTACAAACTCAGTTGGTTTGGAAAGAAACAGGTTGGGAACATGGAGTACATGCAGATTTGAAGGCATGTTTTAAAACTTTACAGTTCCTATATTCATCTTTGTCTAGACTGATTATTATTGTCAGATGAAGTAACATAGTTATCACTAATTCATTCATGTGGCTAGTTTGGTTGATTTTTTTTTCCTTCGGGGGTGAGGGAAGGGCACACTACTCTCCATTTCTCTGAAGCCGGAATCGTTAAAACCAATTTTTGTCTTTTAATATCCAAAGCTCCGCGCCCTTGGAACGTTTAGCCCCTCTATACATGGATTGGGGGAGTGGAGAAGAGGACAGCTTTTGATGAATAGATGTCAGTCTGCATTGGGAGCATTTACTCGTCATTCATGAAATCATTAATGGAGAAAGAAAAATTCATGATGTGGAACACAAAAAACTGCAAGATGCAAGAACTCAATAACTTAAAGAGACCCTCCACTTCAAGAAAAAAAAAAGCCGATAAACAAGCATTCTTTGATTAGCAAACAAGAATCAGGCGAACAAACTCTTTAGAAATGCGCAGAAACATTTTTCTTTTGCCGCCGTGGCAGAAATCAATTAATATTGATTTCAGAAAGAGGAGGCAACCTCAGCTTTTTGGGCCCAGTCCAATGGGCTTACCCTGCAATGAATAGGAGGGACTAAAGGGGATGGGAGTGAAACAGTGACACAAATGACAAGCCCCTTTCTTTTGATTCTTCCAAAGCCGCATTTACGGTGTCCTCTAAAGTTTTTCTTTCATCTCTTTATCTTCTGCCCCTGTGAGGGACAGCGGCAATCCTCTTTGCAAGAAATATATACATTTTTTTTCCTCTTTCTTTTCATTCTTCCTCTTGTTAGCCACAACTCATCCTCTTTTCTCGATCAATTCCCAAGCTGCTCGGTCCAGAGGCTGAGCCGGACACTCACCCATCCCGCGCGGTCGAGGGGCTATTGTCCAGCTGCTGCCCGGCCTTTCATGGGCGGGGAGCTGTGTGTAATTGAAACCATGCTGCGTAACAGATGTATCAAGGGCTTCTTCTCATTCTCATCAGTAAGACCATTGACGCTCACACCTGCCCAAAACTTCCAAGAGTTTTTTTTCCGCATCTCTTGAAGTTGGGGATGATTGATTCATTTTTTCCTCTTCTGTGGAAGTGATGAGTGCTTAGAGGTTAAGAAATCAAAGTATCACGACACAAGCATCATGATTTATGTGCACATCTCTAATGAAATGATGAAGCCACATTAAATTTTGCATTATCTTGAAGTTGTGCAGGAAGAGAATCATTTCGTATGACTGCACAGAAAGATTAGAAGCAAAGGTCTGTAGCAATTTGTCTCAAGTAAATGTACGTAATAAGGAGAGTTAGAATGGGGAATATGATTGCAAACATTTGT